>NC_142258.1:4710282-4865964 GCF_052056855.1 Sturnus vulgaris
GAAGCTTCATTTTAGGGGTGGCATTTTGCAGAGGTGCCATCCTGTTCTTCCCCATAGCACATTTTCAAGGGATTAGGTCTAGTTCTGGTTAAAACTATAAAATGTGTTTTCTTCTTAGTTACTTATGCAATAGTGGGAGGAATATTTATTTGATGAATGGGCTGGTGCTGGCAGAAGGAAGGGAAACAGTTCAACCTTTGAAAAAAATCACTATCCTTCCTCTTTTTCAAACCTACATCCCCTCAAACACAGCTGCAAGCTGCAGCACCAGGGTTTGCTGTAGGGCATTAATTTCCTAAGTTTATAATGAACATCAAAATTATTATTCTGCATTTAGGGCATGTTTGGAATGAGCTGCATTTCTGTTCAGGTGTTGATTTTAAACTGGTTAAGGTAAAGATCACCTGGAATTGTGCCAGGGTAGGGCCACGGTGAGTTAGCAGAGATTTACCCTGTGCTGGGTAAATTTGGGAAATTCCCAGAGGAACTGCTTTTTAGTAATTCTGATGAAAACTCTTTAGATAGGAAGCAGCAAAGCAGCTGTATTAGAATAAGGTTAGAAAGGGCATCTGAAAGTGCCTGGGGAGGATTTTGATGGGTTATGAAGAATGTGGAAATACTGCAGCAATTACTAAATTAGGATTACATTTTAGAGAATCATTTTAGACAGAGGACTTCTCAACAAGAACTTGTGTTTCCTGCCAAACTAACAACATCTTTAGGAGGGAGGGAAAAGCTTTCAGTAAGTGCTCTTGATAGGGAAAAATTTAAAAAAATGGAGCTGGGGACCACTTGTTGGAAGATGAGAATTGATTTCACTAACAGTATTAATATTTAGAAATAATTAAAGAGGATAAGTAAACTCCAGGATCGAGTATTTAATTGTGCCACCCTTTGGTTCAGCTTTTCAGAACTTTTTTTTTTTCCAATACATCTTCTGCTGTGTTTACCTTGTGTGATTTTTTTTTTTTTTTTTTTTTTTTTTCTTGAGAAGTTTATTCTGTTTTAGAGAGATGCTTTGAAGGGCGAGGGCTGTGGTTGATTTTAGGGAAAAGGAAGCCTGTAGGGTTGGTCATGCTCCCATGCAGTTTTCCAATACTCACATGAAAGCTGGAGTTTTGTCCCCCTTGTAGCTTGACAGCCCAGGGAGCTGCTGGGATCTTGATGGGGATGATTAAATGACCTCATATTCAGCAGTTAATTGGAAGCCAAGTGTGATGGGAGTTGCCAGGGGTCCTGTTTGCTTTTGAAAAAACACCAAGGATTTTGGGATTGCCCCTGCTGCCATGGAGAGCACATAGCAGTGGTAAATTATCACATAGATGAAAGATGTTTAGGAGAAAATCAGGACAGCAGAGTAGCTCAGAGTGCAGAGAAGGAGAGGATGCTGTAATTGCAAATCTAATTGCAACAACATGCAAGGCTCAAACCAATACCTTCACTAAATGCTGTCATTATGTTTTCTTCTGTGCTCTAGAAAGTGATTTGGCTGTAAATGGGGAATGGAATTCATCTCCTGAGCAAAAGCAGTTTGCCTTATGGAGAGTGCACTGGGCAGACTGGGTGATGTCTGTGGGTACTGAGGGAGGAAGAGGAGGGTGGAGAGATCCTGTCCTGCTGCCTCTCTGCTAAACAAATTCATTACAAGGCAGGTGTGACTGCATTGGGGTTTTCTTCTTTTTCAGATAAACCCATATTCAGTAACGTGGAAGTATTTCCTTTCACGTGTCTGTCAGATGAACAATTCTTAACTGTTTTCCTGGAAAAATATTTATCTTCAGTCAAATCTGGGCTAGAAACTGGTAACAGTTGCTGGTACTATTTATATTAAAACCTGTTTTCCTTTATAATTTTATTAACTCAGTTCCTGTAGCCCCAGGCTGTCCTTCAGTCTTGGGGTCCTTTTACCTGCTGACCAACCCAAATATCTTGGCTGACCTTTCAGTCCATGACGTGCTCTGAACACGTTGTACCTCTGGCAGTGCCCCCAGTCTTGTTGTCACACCTCAGATTTGAATGTTCCTTCCCTTCCCACATGGACATTTGCTATCCACATTCAGTCTTTGACCTTTAGATTTGGAAGGAGGAGATAACCTTTGCATTCAGGCTGAACTGGGTGGTTAGTGGTCACCTTCACTATCTGAAATAAAGCCTTTTGCATTTAGGGATGTGGGGAAAATAACCTTTTTTCCTGCCCCAACAATTCCTGATTTCCCTAAGTGAAACCTTTCAGTGCAGCTGAGCTGGGTTGCTGAAGTGCTGCACTGGCCTGGGCTGGATGTGAGCTGCACAGCTGTACAGCCCAGTCATCTTCTGGTGCTACTTTGTCTGTGATGGCAGAATTCCCAGCAAGGAGCTGGTTTCTCCAGAGTGCTCCTCCATTTGTGTAGCAGGGAAGGCAGCACAATCAGGTTTGCTCAGAGTTTTGGCTCTTTGGGCTTATGCCAAGGGCCTGTGCTGCTTTGACCCTGTTCTGTAGCTTCATAAGCATCAAGGTTCTTCCATGCAGTATAAAGATGAAACTCTTCATCAGCTGCTAATCCCTGTGTGCATATTGCAGTGCAACCAGTCACCTCCTTAAACTCCTGGATTCTTCAAATTTTCCTTTTGTTCCCATTCTTCTTCTCCATCAGTGCCTTGGAGGGAGGCATTAGGTGCTTCTGAAGCTGGGAATGCATTAGGAATATTTCAGCCAGGAGCACACATTTAGTTTACTTTTAGTTTTACATTTAGCTCTGAGCCCAAGCCTTATAATTGGGGAGCTGCTCTCATGGATGGGAGAAGGATCCTTCTGTTTGTCTTTCTCTGCAAATGCCTGGTTATAATTGCCAATAGATAGAGAAGTGAGCCAAACACTGTGTGCCAGACATTAACCTCTGAAAAAATGTTTGTTACAAGCACTGAGTGTTGTAACATCTAACAAGTGATAAGTCACATACCATTTTGAGGATATTTGCTCTCAGCCACTTTGTTCGATGTCAAATCTGTTTCATTTCTGTTTTGACAATTGTGTTCTTTCTTTGCCGAGGCTCTGGCAGGAAAAATGTCGAGTACAACACTAAATATTTTGCTGAGGAAACCCATTCAGCCATGTTGAATTAGAAGAGTGTCTTCAGGAAGAAGGCAGGCTCTGTTTTCAGTTGCCATCTGCTTGTTAGAGTGTCTGCATGTTGCTTTCCTGCAAAGGATATGGGGTTTTACAGACACAAGACAGTCTAATTTTTCAGTTTTCACAGCAGCAACATTTATTTTATTGGAACTGTGCGTTCATCTGTGCCTTGATGCTGATATGAAGATGATGAGTGTACATCCATCAGAGTTGAGTTGCCACATAAAAGAACGATGGGCAAAGCTGTAGAAGGCTCTTGGACCACGGTCAGGGGCTTTATCCCCGAATGTTTTGCTGTAGTTCCTGGGCAGGATGTTTGGTCAGGGGCTTTATTCCTGAATGTTTTGCTGTTGTTCCAGGCAGGGTATGCAGTCAGGGGCTTTATCCCTGAATGTTTTGCTGTTGTTCTGGCAGGGTATGCAGTCAGGGGCTCCATTCCTGAATGTTTTGCTGTTGTTCCAGGCAGGGTATGCAGTCAGGGGCTCCATCCCTGAATGTTTTGCTGTTGTTCTGGCAGGGTGTGCAGTCAGGGGCTCTATCCCTGAATGCTTTGCTGTAGTTCCAGGCAGGCTGTGTGCTCTGGGTCTCTAATCCCCGCGTGTTTTGCTGTAGTTCCAGGCAGGCTGTGTGCTCTGGGTCTCTAATCCCCGCGTGTTTTGCTGTTGTTCCTGGCAGGAGCGTGACGGCATGCGGGCCATCCTGGAGTCGTACGACAGCGAGCTGACCCCGGCCGAGCACTCTCCGCAGCTGAGCCGCCGCATGCGCGAGGCCGAGGACATGGTGCAGAAGCTGCACGCTCACAACACCGAGCTGGAGGTAACAAAGCAGCATCCTGCTCCAACCACAGGGGTGGAGGAGTTGAGTCCTCTAAGATGGAGTTTCCTGGTGATGGGATCTGCTCTTGCCGGAGCCGGATTTGTGACGTTCGCGCTCCGAAATTCCAGGATCGATGAGAGCCACGAGTTATTGCTCTGCAGCTGAAGCTGGCAGAAGCCAAGAATTATCATCTTTGGGTGTGCTGGGCTGCACTGCATGGCTGGAGGGGCAGCCACTCCCTGTGGTGAAAGGGTTGGGAAGGGGTAGCAGGTGTGGGGTCTTCTCTGTGGTGTAGGCAGAAATTCACTCTATCACATGTGTAGTCAAGGCTCTGCTGTACACAGTGTGAGCAACTTGTGTTTACAACAGTTTTACTTAAGGGTTGAAGAAGCAAAGTGTGTGTCTGCTGTAAATTCTGCACTTCTTGGCATTGGGCCTGAAAAACCCCAGAATACTGATGAACTGTTATATGTTTTTTACTTGGTTTTCTATAAAAAAGAAAACATTCTGTCCAAAGATAGGAGTATTTCCTAAAGGAATTCTTATATTCTCCTTAGTTGTCTTTCTGAAAATTTGCAATCTGCAATGTGACTGCAGTGAGCTAAATGTTAACCTTCATTGGCCCAATCGTTCCTCTCTTCTGTTGTGCTTAGTGGAATGGGCTTTGTGGTCATGATTTGAAATATTTCGAATATATCTGTGATCTTAAAGCTTGGCAGTTTTATTACATCAGGCTTTACAATAGTCATAAGTATGTGTGTTTTTCTTTGTCTAATTCCATCATCATGCAGATTTAGATGCTATAATTCAAATAGAGTAGATTGGAAGAAATTGCTGCTTGGGTTCATGCTCAAGCCATAGAGTGAACTGTCTCACTCTGCACAAAACTCTGTTGTTTCTGGCATCTTTAAAAATGCTCTTTCCTTGTATTGGGAGATGGGGACTTTTTTCAGGCAGTACTGGCTCCAGAGATCTTTAAATTCTTAGAACAGCACAACGTGGTGTAGATCAGTGTCCTGGTATAGCTCTATTTCTGTTTCTCTGAAAATGAATTTTGCCAAGTTTTGGGCAAGCTGATAGAGAAGTTAGCTGGTAACACCAGGCAAAATGGAAATTTGCCTGAATTCATCTGCCTCAGAATGTTTCTCTGTTTTGTCTTTTGAACATTGTATTGCTTCCCAGCAGACAGAGCAGGATTCGATGATGCTGACATAAAGGGATAGGTGGCTATTTTATTCTGCTTCCTTAGTTGTTCCCAAAGTGACTCCAGGTTGTTGCAGGGAGATTTTCTGAATTGTTTCCTTGAATGTGTCAGGTGTGCTGTGTTGTCTTCAGGCAATAGCAAATTATCTTTTCTTCTTCAGATGAAAGCATGGAAGACTGTGGGAACCATTTGCTTTTACCCCTTTAATTATTTATAGGGAACAAATTCTAAGTTTATTTCCATGGATATGGATTAAGGGATACATGGAAAATTTCAGAAAGGAGCTGTGTTCTCTGGAGGTTTGTTGTGTGTGATGTCAACCTCTAAGCCTTTCAAAGACTTTGCTGGAAGCAGAGTTCAAAGATGTGATATTTTCCTCCCAAAGTAAAATTTTATGCTGTAGCTTGATTGTGTTTGCCTTTCTGACTGCAGTGTTGGCTGCTGAATCCTATCTGTTTTGAAATTTTGGGGGAAAGTGTTTTGTTCCAATAAAAATCAGAAAACTGGGAAGGGAAATTGAGGTACAGGCAGGACCCCTGGTGCTTCATCATCAGGAGCAGCAGCTGTAATCAGCTGCCAGTAGATCAAAGCTGCTGAGATGGTCGATGGCAGCTATTAATAACTCCTGACTCGATGCTCTGCACCCTCCCAGCTCTGCTGAGCCTCCCCATGAGGTTTGGAAATGTTGACACCTGCATGACTCAGCTCACGAGCAGAGGAGACTGCTGGGATGAGGCACCTTGGAGTGTTTGAGATGTGGGAGAAACAGAGTCTGATGAGGAGGGAAGGAAAAGGGAACTTGAGCATGTTCAAATCCGTGTTGGCAGAAGGGTTGGAGCATCCTGGGAGCCTCTGGTGTGGATGGGCTGGGGAGGGCAGCACACAGGTACTGGAGAGAGGAGCACGGGACGAGCATCATGCATGTGACAGCAAAGCAACCAGTGCACAGCTACTCCAGCCAGAGCCAGGGGAGGCCTGCAGAGAGGGACAGTGATGGATTTGAGCTGAAAAGGCCAGGCTGGCACTTTTTGGAAGGCTGGCTTGGCTGAAAAGTGGCAAACAATCAAGATCAGCAGTTGGCAGGGGATGTGCTGCTGTGGATACTCACAGAGGGGTCTCTGGCCCCAGCAGACAGTGGGACACAGTCCCTGTGTGCTCCATCTCTGCTGGGGAGGCTCCAGGTATTGCTGTGGTCCAGGAGCTTCTGGAGTTCAAAAAGCCCTTGAAGACTCTGAGATAAAGGCAGCCTCCTGCATTATACTTCGTGGGTTCTGCCCTTCAGCTTTGTTCACAAATCTTTAACATTTGCACTATGAACCATGTCTGTACTCTCGGCTTTTTATCACAGTGTTTGCCCCTTTTTTCTTTTAAAAAATTTTTGCTACAAAGAATTTAACAAAATCTCTTTTTGTGCTCCCTAGAAGAGAACCCTTTAGTAGTTTGGTTTTTTTTGTTTATTCTGCCTGCCTAAATCTGTTACCAGAAACACCACTTCTGACAAAACAGAGGAGAAAAAAAGGCATGTACTTAACAGGGCTTTTTCCTTACTCCTTACCCTTCCATTTCAGCAGCAGTCAGGAAGCTCTGGTGAAGATGGAGTGATAGAGATAATACAGTTAGAGAGAGGAGGAAGCTGTGAGGGACTGGGAAGATTTTTGGGCTGAGGCAACAGCTTTTAACTCGTTAAGGAGATGAGGTCTCTGGTCGGTCCTTTGCTGGGTGTGCAAGTGGGAGTGGAAGCTGCTTAAAAGAGCAGAGGGGATGTGAGAAGAGGGGGCTTTGTGAGGATTGATGTCTGCTGGGAGGATGGAGTTAGGACACACAGGGAGCTGTGCCCCAGCCCTTGCTGGGCAGGAGAGCTGCTGGGAGCACTGCACTGCCTGCATCACACATCACCTGCATCACAGACACCTTCCAGAAACTGGGATACAGCAGGATGCTTTGATCCCACATCATTTCAGAGGTGATGCTGCAGAAGAACCACTCCTGTCAGAGCTTGATGGGGCAGAGGAACTGAAAGGCAAAGAAAAGCTGATGGGGAGCTTTTTAAATCCCCTTCACTGGTGATGGATGAGAAAAGCTGGGTCTGTAATGCATGGACATGCAAACACATGGACAAGCTGTTGCTTTGTCCTCCCCTGAACTGCCTGCCCCCAGCCCAAACCCCCACACCACAGGGCTGATGTGGCTGGAGGGGTTCAGGGAATCATTTTACAGAGTGTTGAATGTAAAGCATGGAGAGATGCAAAGAAAAATGTCATCTGAAGTGGTGGCTGGAAAAGCAAGCAGGCTGTGTCAGCCCATTTCACGTGGTTAATGAAGTGTCACTCACCATCTTTTTAAAAGTGTGTTTTGGAACTGGAGAGGGAATGAGTTTGTCCCTGGCCAGCCTGTTATAAATAACAGAAATCTAACTGTATTTCTATGGCAGAGTGAATTTTTGTTTTGATACTGGTCATATTAGTAGTTTTCTTGCCAATCTTGGTTAACTTTTACCACCTTAGCTCTCGTTACTGTAAATTTCAAGCTAAATATGTCAAAACAAAAAGCTTCTGCACATGCAGCAGCCACTGTGAAAAAGCTTTGATGTGGAGTTCAGTGTTTGAAAAGTTAAATCCAGCTGCACAAAAGAGATGATCATAAATATAAATGCATTAATAGTGATTTTATTACAACACTCCTGGCTCCATACGAAACTTTAATGAAGAGAGATTTGCAAGGAAGACTCATGCTGACACCTTCAATGGTCTCCAGCATCTTTTACATTGAGAGATTTCCCCTGTCTGTGAGCACCATATGCACTCTAATCAGTTAATTGTGAGTCTGACAGTTTCAGCACATGAAATGCCATATGTTCTGTGTTTTTGTTCCATCACAGGCATTACTGGTGACCTCAAAACTCATTGACCAAATATTGTCACATTATCTGCCCCTGATAACTGCAGTGCATCTGCTGATGGTGAAACCTGGACTTTGCTGATTTTGTGGTGTTAAGTCACCAATGTGCTCCTTTTGAAGGGGGTTTACTCAGCAGCCACCCCAGTGCTTAAAGTGCTTAAATTTTATGGTGAATGCATTAAAATGTTAATTCGAGCAGCTCACAGTTCTTCCTTGTCTTTCACCCAGCTTCCCCCATCAGCACTTTTCCATGTTTTTGCTGCCTTTTTTTTTCCCTTTGATCCACACTTTGTTTATCCTTGCTCCTTTGCCATATTTCCTCTCCCCCTCAAAGGTAGATTGCTCCTTTACACGGCAGAAGGGGCTTTTGTGGTGGTGGGAACTTTACAGAGACATTCCCTCCCATCTGTGCAAGGTGCAGAGGAGTCTGTTTTAATTTTCATGTTTCTCCTACCTACTTTCTCTACCTCTCTGCTGCCATCCAACCTTCTTTTGCTCAGTGACGACTTTTAAGAAGCAATGATATGATTACTGTGCTCACTTTGGATGTCCATAAGGAGCAAATGGGAATCACTAGAGCTTTCCTGTCACTCCAGAATGGCACAAGTTTCACTTGCCCGGACTTCTGCTGTCACTGTAGCATCTTCTCTGTGGCTCGTGGGAGAAAACAGCTCTCCAGAGATGGTGCTGGGATGCTCCATGCATCAGCTCCCACTGATTGCTGAAGCAGACACAGGGCTGCCCATCATCTCCTGACAAAGCAAACACCTTGTAGAAGTAGCACTTGGAACCCAAATCCTTGGGCATCTCTTGGCAGACTCGAGCCTTCCCAGGAACCACTGAGGTCCTCTGCATTTTCTTTTTTTTTCTTTGCTAAAGGAGAGCAGATCAGGCCTGTGTTCTCTGCAGTCCTGCTAAATGGATTATCTTGGGTTCTCTGTTATTTCAGGTGTTCCATCTTCCTTCAGACCTGAGTGACCTTATTGAGCCAGTGAGTCATTAGTTTCCTCTCCTCCCTTTTACACCTGCCAGTGGCTGTGTTTTGGGAGAACACCTGGCAAATAATCATCATATAAATGAGGAAGTCAAGTAACCAAGAGGTTTAATGATTTATTAAAGGTGACAGTCCCTGCCTTGTGGAAGGACAGTGACCCCTAACACTAATTGATGCTGCAGCAGATCCTGTCTCTGTGTATCTGAGACCTTTTGTTTGGTCAAACTAGATTTTAAAAACTCAGTTGCTCTTAATTTTTTTGAGGAGATTCCTCATTTTGGATCTGTCCTGAAAGTCAGTAATTGATCAAGAGAAGCAGTCTGTGGCACTTCCTTACACTGGAGATATTCTGCACAAGCCAGCATTGTTTTCACTACAGGGAGATTTTTTGCAGCTATTTTTAGTGTGTGGATGCTTTGACAGTTTAAGAATGGCTTTAAGTCAGCAGTTTCTAGGGACCACAGCTAACTGGAAGAACCTCCATCATTCTCAGGAATGACAATGTCCTGTCACCAACTTGCAAAGGGGGAATCATTAAGACAACTTCTCCAGCCTGGGAAAAGCTGCCTTGTGGACAAGCCCTCAGAAAAATACCCCCAGCTGCAAACACACCAGCAGCCTCAAGGACACTTTTACCTCTTGGCTGTGCATTGAAGTGCAGGGACAGAAAAGCATTTTCCAGCTCTTGTGTGCTTCAAGTGCAGTAAGGACAGGGATAGACAATTGTAATTGTTGTCACCTCCTGCTGAAAGTCACGCTCCTGGTGCAGAGGCAGTCAGTGACACCCTGCCCCTTGTTCTCTTGCTGGGTCACATCTTGATTCTGTCATGTGAAGATGTGCAGTAATGATAAATATAACCTGTGTTAGCAGTGCAGGGAGTTCAGAGTGGACTCTGGCTGTCTGAGTGCTTCAAGCCTTCAGGAATCACACCCAGTCCAGGTGAGACTGTGCTGATATCATCGTCCTGCTGTCCAGGTTTGATGCTCGGAGGATGTGGGAATGCTCCTGTACTCAGGCTCTAAGTACTCACTTCAGCCCTGGCAGATTGATAGATGCCAGCTACAGAAAGATCTTCCCTTCTTCCCAACAATGCTCCACTTAAAATGCTCTTGGTATGAACAAATCCTCCTTTTCTGGTGATGTTATGAATAACCAAGCACAAAAGAGGCTTGACCTAAGGAATTTGGATTAGCTTCAGATGTCCCTGGCTATAGGAAACAGAGAAACAGATGAACTGTGTCTAAATTCCTACAGAAGACTTAAAATTGGGTTCTTTCTTAGTGATGTATTGGAAGGAGCCGATAACTGAGGTGCAGTTATGAGTCACATTCACCACAATAGAACAGGGGAGAGCGTTTCATGCGATGCTGAGAGCTTTAAAATGCTTTACCCTGGAGAGCCTGCATGCCTGTGCTGAGAGATACAGGCTCTGCAATTAGATGTCTTTAGGTAGAGGAGGAGGAAATAGGAATACATTTGAAGTGGGAGCAGTGGCCCCATCCACAGCAAAAGCCTTGCATAAAAGAGCTCCTGTGCAATGTGGTGCAAATCCCCTCCTGCTGCAAGGTGCAGCTGGGGAGCAGGGGCTGAACAGGGACACAGGCAGAGCACAGACATGTCTCTTCCCTCTGAGGCAGAAGACAGCAAAAGGCAAATTAAGTATCTTTGGGGAATGGATGAGGAATGGATAACTTCTAGCTGTTCAGAGGGAAGGCTTTGAAAGTGGAGAAACATGTTCTTTTGTTGGTCTCCATCACTTGCTGCTGCAGGCAGTGTGGAGGGATGAATAGGAGGCAGTAGAAAGGTTGCTGTGCAAATTCTTCTAGAACTCGCACAATTTTCCAGTGTTGCTTTCCACAGTTGCAGAATTATTTGGTTTTCTGCAATGTTAGAGAAACATTCAACGTTAAGAGTACTGCTTCCTGTGTCTGATGTGGAGATTTATGAATCTCTTCCAAGGTGGGAAGTGTGGTGATCTGAGACAGCAGTGGTCTGATCCTCAGGCACTGTGCAGCACCAGCCCATGGCACTGCTGTGCCACACATCTGCTTTGCCCTGGGCAGCAATGGCCCAAGTTCCCCAACAGCTGCCAAGGTTATGGTCTCTTTCTGGAATGAGGTGATCTCCTGGGAGGCAGTGCCACCTCCTCCAGAGCACTTGCAGCCCAGAATTCCCTGGAGTGGGTGGCACATGTTCATGTGGCTCAACCACCAGATAAATATTTTGGTGCCTGGTGCCTGAGTCTTTAGGAAAATGGGAGAACTGGCCATTTGACCAGTTGCTCTCCAGACTAAAATCTGGGCTTGCCTTATGTTTCCCAGAGGGGCTCTCAGGCCAGTGCTTCTCATCTCTTGATCTCTGTCAGTGAATCAATCAGGCTCAGGCCAGTAATGTCTCCTGTTTGTTAGAGCTGCTGCTTAGGCAACTTCTCACATCAATGAAACCTTTACCAGCCCATGGAAACCAAGCAGTTTTGGGGAGAAAGCTTTTATTTTTTTCAGGAAATATTTATTTCCTAAGATTACACATCAGGATAATGTTTTACACAGAAATTTTACTGTTCCCTAGCTCTGAGTTGTATTAATGAGATTAAACAGCTCTCTTCTGGGAGTCTTGAGATGTTCTGAGTTGTTGAGATTTGTTGATTTTTATAATCATTGGATTTGAATTCTGTGATTTGTAGTGCTTCATTTCAGAATAATTGCATAATCACTGTGCAATTTAAGATTTAAAGTATGTAGTTGTAAATGTTTTCGTGTCATCTTTTAATTCATGATGATGGTGACCTGCAAGAGCAAATTATATTTTTAATTATTATTTTCTGTTTGAAAACATCCTGTAAAGATTCCAAGGGTTTCCTGTAGGGCCTCCACACAGGCTCAGCACAGTTGTGCTCACTGCATTTCTGTGGGGTCCAGCTGCAGAGTTTTGTTGAAATCCTATTACCAAATAGTTATAACATATAAACAGAAAACATGCTTTGAGAAAACAACACCAACACAAGCTTGTTCCCATGCTCTCCTGGATCCCAGCACTCCTGCTCTTTGCAGTTTGCAAGGATTGTAAGATCCACTTTAACGTGCTTAATACTTTGGTTATTGTGGCAATTAGAACAACAGTAGTTGCTGTCTTGGTTTTCTTTTTGAAGCCCATTGATTCTTTATTTTGGCTTTAATTAGAAGTAGTAGAAGAGTTGTTTCTTCAGGGAACTAATTAGTCTTAAAAGCCTGGTTCAGTAGTACCTGAGCATTTTGTCGAATGGGGCCTAAATGCAAGTGCCAATTGCAGTTGTTTTGTTTCAGAACATCCATAATTGTTCGCCCTTAGTCCCTTCTCCCCATTACAGGTCCTGTTTGCTCCCATCTGTTCACCCAGCCTTTCACCATGGCCTGGGCTGTCCAGAGGCTGCAGCACCTCCATTTCCTCAGCCTGGTTTGTGTTCAGGTTATGAATTTGAGCACAGCACCATTGCCAATCAAAACTTGAACAGAATTCAAAGGAAGGTGCCTGGATTTTTCTCTTTATTTTTCTCTTTTTCTTTTTCACTTCAGTGTGACCTGCCTGCTAATATTTGGATAAGGCTGGGAGCAGAGTAAGTGAAAAACCCAGCTGATAGCAGTTCTCACCATGCTGTGAATAAAAACTAAGCTGTTGATATAGATCTCCTCTGTCCAGGGGTGGTCCAGGTAAATTGTAAGGAACGATTCTGCTTTCTCAGAGTCTTTGCAATTTATCTATTTGCTTTAATCAGTGTTAATGTCAAATGTGCTTTGATGGTGCTAAAAGCTTTTCAGCAAAACAAACTGAAAGTCCAGAGTTGTGGAGAAAGCCATGTTCTCCTTGTAATGCAAGCTGTAATATTTTTCTTTTGAATTTAATTTATGCAGTTTAATAAAACAGGCAGTGCTGTAGAACACATGTGCCATGAATCCAGCTGTGGTGACAGTATCAGTATATATGGCTATGAAATGCATGGCACATCGATTTGACATATTGATGTGATTTATGGTTTCAATTTGTTTAAAAAGCTCTAATGGCTGCAGCTTTGACAGATGTATGCTCAGATTTCTAGTTCTGTTCGAGCCCATATTAAAAACACAACTGGTTCTTGGCTTTAGACATTGATTTTTATCTGTTCTGTGTTCCTCTGCCTGTTCCACACGTCAGACTCCCAAATGTGAGTTTTTGTGGCATCAACTTCACTTCTTTTTGGAAAATCGTAGAGATAGGTTTAGCAACTCTTCCAAGAATCAGCTTTCCAATGAAAATGAACTAAGTATTTTTGATTTTTAAAGGAAATCAACAAGAAGCCTGACAGATTATGTTACGGTATTAATGGTGTATAAAAGCCCAATGAGATACTCAGAAACCATGAATGTGATCAGAGTAATTACTTTGTAGAGGTTATTTTAAGTAGAATATCATGTGCAATGGGAGAGGGTTTGAGGCTTCTTTGTATAAAGGTTACCACTGTACATTATTTATATACAGAAAGAAATGATGAGTGTCTGTATGTGTATTAATTATTGAAGTGTTTCTTGAGAGCCTGCAAACTCTGAATTTTTTTATAAAATCTAGGCTGTGCAGTGCAGTTGGGAACTGACCTGATGGTTGAGACCCTAAACCAGTGATCTTTGTGGCAGATACTATTGCTAAGCCAACTGTTACCAGCCCTACCTTTTGGCAACTCTATTCTGAGTACTCTCAATTTTATTAACATATGGAGGCCAAGTTCTTCACTTTCTGGTTTATTCCCTTTTAGAAGAGGTCATTTCATGTTTCATGAGTGAAATCACCTGATCAACCCCTAATATCTCAAATACTCAGATAAAATATGTGCTCTTCTGACCTCCATGGATCTAGTTCCACCTTAGCAAAATCAGGTGCTGTTCCTGAAGTGTTCTGTGACCTTTTGCATGAAGGAAGGTGATAGGGACAGCAGGAGTGATGTCTGCAGTGACAACCCCTGCTCCTCTGGGTGGGAACATGCCAGCAGTGACTAATGTTCATCAGCTATTTGCCTTGCACACGTGTGAGAGCCCCTCCAGTTGCAGAATACTGAAATGAGAGGCCCCCATTCCTCAAAGAGCCCTGGTCTGGAGTAGCTGGTACCATCCCCAGCACTGCTCCTGCGAGGAGGGGATGGATGCTGCCCTTCCTGCTCCAGGGGATTGCTCTGTACCCTGTGCTTAAAGATCATCTGAGTGTTCTTAATTGTCTCTCAGCTGCAGCATGGCAGCCTGCAGAGATGCTGAAAAGAGAGGAGTTGTTGGCATTATGGATGGTATTTATTTAGAGCTGCTCATTGTGCTTGGCAGAGGCTGCCTGGGGGGGGCCTGTGATGAGTGCAAAACTACCTATGCAGATGGATTTAATTCCTGGCAATGTGTACAGCTGTATGAAATACACGGTGAGTCTCAAATTCTTTTGACATACGTGGTACCAAACACATCCAAGCTTGTTTGAAAGTGTCAGTTAATTATTTTTATGTATTATTACTCTCAAAAGGCACACAATGTAAATACACATGTACACATATATAAGTGTTCCTAGGAAAGCATGTCTAAAGAGCTCTGGATGAATGAATTTACACTCTCAAAACAATAATGTCCCAGGCTAATTCTACAGGCTTTTTATTGCTTTGCTGTTTAGGTCGATTTTTGAAGACAGTAGGTGAGACCATCACAGCTGTATAGAGAAATTACATTTATTTTCCCAGTGCAGCATGACCTTATCGTTCATAAGTGGCATTTCCTTTCAGGATAATGAGCACCTTTTTATTTAGGCCAGGCAATATCCACAGGCCTTGTATCCAATTCCTACAGCCCATCGACACTGCACACATTACTGCAATTATTGTGGAGATTATTTTCTGTTACATTCCACTTGCTCTTTGGATTATGCTTTTTTCTGACCAGCGAAGGGGACTGAGGAAAGGAAAGGTCACACTCAAGTCTTCATGAATATCTGGAGGCTGCTGCATGCACAAATACCACTCCTACAGCAAATGTACATTTATTCAGCCTTCCTCTGTGGCCTCTTGCACCAAAAGTGAGTCACTATTTTGGCATGTATCAGCCTGGGACAAACGAGCTGGTGTTGCCCTGGGGTCAGGCACTTTTAGGCAGAAGTGTAGCTTCTGCTAGGTTAAGAAGAAAGAAAAATGATGCTAAAAAACACAAGTATTGACAACTCTTACTCTTAAGTATTTATGTGAGGGAGCTCTCATCATGCTCCATGGTGCTTTGCCACCAGAAGCTTCTGGAGCAGAGCTCCCAGCCCTGAGCATCCCCCTGTGCCACGGAGGAGTGGTTCAACACAGCCTGTACCTGTGTGGCAGGAGCTAATAACTGAGATTATCTTGGCACATGTCCTGACTTCTTCCCTTCCCCTGCCAGATGGAGATCTCTCATGTTTCTGCAGCCCAGTTTTGCTCAACAGGCATTCAGGAGCAAGGAGTCTCAAAGGTTTCTAATGGGATCATCAGGCACTTTCACCTTTTGCCTTGTCAGGCTGCATTTGCTGGAGCAAGAAGCAATTGTGAGTTGTTGGATTGCTTTCCTGAAATGAGTTGCTGTTTGGTTCACTCAGAGAAGACAAACACCCATATCTCAGAAATATCATCCTGTCTGGCATCTTTGGCAGCCTCAGCAGAAGGGCCAAGGGAAACAAATGGACCATGTGTAAGATAAAATTGCAGTGCTCCCTCTGGAGTTAATTCTTTCAGCCCAAAACTGAGCAGGAGTGATGGGGCAACATCTGGAAACATTCCCTTCTGTTCCTGCTGCTCAGTTCCATGGATAAACAAAGGGCTGCAGCCCTGGCTCGATTAACCCTGCACTTTTCCCTCTCCTGTAGGATCTTACAGTGAGAATTAAACTGATGATTGGCAAACACAGACTGTGTACCAGGCATGTGCAGTGCAAGGATGTTCTTTGCTTGCTCTGATCTTGTCTCTGCAGGGGTTTTTCTTGGACCTCTTGCATACCCTTTCCAAGATTTTATTTTAAGTAGGGTAAGATATTAACTGCTGAAGTTGAAAAATTTGGATTTCAAGCCATTTTGATAGCTTGCTCCTCCTTCCTACAGGAGGAAACAATTAATTTTGAGAAAGCTGCAAATCTGTGCAGAGCTGACATGGGATCAGCCTCCATCCCCATGGAGGAGAAGGCTCTGTGAAGGTCCTGGGCTGCTCAAGGACATGATCTGCCATGGAAGAAAGAAAGAAAATATTTTGCAGGATTGGAAAAGGTCTTTAAAGCTAGTCAGACTCCTTAGGAAGGGAAACCAGAAGGTTTTCTGCACCTTGAATGATTCTGTGAGAGCCTCCTTCAGGCTTTGAAAGAAGGAGCATAAGATTAAGAGGAGTAATTAAAAAGGATGCCAGAAAGCTGGAGACTGGGATGTTGTGGGCAGTCAGACTAGCTGTGGGAGAGAGGAGGAGAGAGAGCAGACAGTTGGAACAAGAGCTGTGAAATAAGCTCCAGCTATTTTGAGAAGTGATTATTCAATATTTAAAAAGTAGTTTATTAGAAGTTTCCCTGTAAATGCTTTTCAGAAACTGGATCCTCTCTGGGTGTGACTCAGATTCCTCCAGCTCTGGTGTTCATTGACACAAGTATTTTCACTTCTGTTATGATGTGGATGACTGCTTAACTTTAATAGTTTTGAGGCCACTCCTATTTTGGATGGCTTTTGGCACAAGAGAGCTGCAGAAACACTTCCAGTGCTTTTCTTTAATGGCTGCACTTCATATGTTCAATCTAACATGTAGGAAAGACTAAAAATTAGTCCAAGGTGGCCCACAGAAGCTTGATTTTGCAGTTACTGATAACATAAAAGCCTTCTTCAAGTTGTGGGTGTGAGGGGACTTTGAGGGCATCCCTAGCCCCAAGTCTGTGCCAGTTCCCATCCCTGATCCTCCACTGCTCTGGAGAACCAGAGGCAGAAAGGTATTTGCACATTTTGTATATTTGAATGTCTTCATGTTTCCTTATCCCTTCTTCCCACACCCCATCTTTTTCTGTTTCTTTATATTTTTACCACATTTCTTCTACCTCGTCAGCCACCTCCTTCCCAACAGACCATTAAGCAATAACAAGAGAAAACAAAAAAACCCCCTTGCTGTTCCCTTCAAGTGCTTGCCTTGCATTTGCTGCCTATTTATAGCTGATTCATTTAAACCACAGTGGCAGTCAGTCAGAAATGTGGTGAATCCTTCTTTCAAGAGCATGCCAAGAAAGGATCTTTTTAGTTTGCTTGCTTTATTTATGATTTTTGCTGGAGCCTCTACAGTGTGCCTAAATTCCATTGGGATTTATTTATTTTGAATAAATTCTCAGATAAAAGTAGAAGAGTTTTGTTCCTTTTCATAGAAGTTACAGGAGCATGACCATGGTATGCAGGGATGTTTGATTTTATTTGAGGGTATTTTACACCTTTTTTTTCTTCCAGTTGGAATCTTGGATGATTTCTTACTTTTTCAGTGTAAGGAATGTCTTTGGATAGAGAGACTCTTCTGGGTTTTTTTCCTTCCAGTCTTTTTCCCTGAAACTTCAGGCACATTCTGCCTCTAATCTGTTTTTAGTATAAACCTGATGGGGTAAAATATCATAACTGGTCATTATGACTGTCCATGTGGCCTTGCAAAGGTTCATGTGATCTTTGAGCTTTGGTTTCTCCTTTTATTGAACAGCTTGGTGCTAATCTGCTTCAGCCCTGCATGGGGTTTTTACTGGTGTGTCCCAAACAAGGAGCTGTGGGTGAGACACTTGTACACCACAGGTGAGAGGTTGCACAAGACCCACGTTAATAAACTCAGCTGGACTTCTGCTGGCTCTGTGGGACATTCTGAGATATGGAACACTGCCAGGATTTCTGAAGTGTCTGCAAGGAAGGCTGGGAGCCACTGATTTATGCAATACCTGGAAATGGAAGTGCTACATTTCTTCCAGGGGAGATCATCTTTGCTGTGGGGATGTCTGAGTTGGGAAAAGATACTGGGCAATTTTCTTTCAATATTGCAAATCACTCGTAAAGATGAAGGTTGTTTTTGCAGCTAGTTGTTTGAAACTGGTCTCTGTATTTGCCAGAGCCTCTGCAAAAAAGGTTTTAGCAGCAGGAGCTATACTAGTTTGGGGTTTTCCCCCTTTTTTGTTGTCCCCTTACTGCCCTTCGATTTTATGCCATGATACCCTGGCAGGATGAGGCAGAGTCAGCTGGAGGGCTGGCTCAGAA
Source organism: Sturnus vulgaris (assembly GCF_052056855.1). Classification (NCBI taxonomy): domain Eukaryota; kingdom Metazoa; phylum Chordata; class Aves; order Passeriformes; family Sturnidae; genus Sturnus; species Sturnus vulgaris. Next base: position 4,728,542 of record NC_142258.1, read on the forward strand.
AACAGATCTGAAATTCCTAAAGAAACTCCTGCTTGGCCTCAAACATGAATATACCCTCTGTGTCAAAGAGTCTCTGCTAACCTCGCCTTGGTGCAAATGGTACAGGAAAATGAAGGTACAGGCTGAAGAAGGACAATTACCCTGTTTGTTTTTCCATCTCACTGCCCATGGTAGGATTTGATTCTGTGCTCTGGACCCTCCTAGGTCAGTTGTGTTTAGAGCAGCCAGCACAGATCAGCTGTGCTAAGCACACTGACATTTGGAAATCCCTGTCTGGAAGGGGAATTGAGCAATGAGCTTCTGCTAATTATAATAGCTATGTTTAAAATGGGATGTTTGCTTTATTCAGCAAAATCCAACTATGCACCCAGACTGGAGGCTGGAAATGCTCTGGCAGCAGAGGAGACAGGTCCTCAACACACACATTCCCAGGGCAGAAGCAAGGGCAAGGCAAGCATTGCTTTGCCAGAGCAAACATTGCACAATCTTGTCCTGGGGGTGGATATTGTTACCTAGCAACTTCCAAGAGCGTTTGAAATTTGCTGGAGACCCTCCGAGGTTTAGGCACTCTCCCCACTGTTCTGCTGGATGCCAAAACCATGCAGGCTGTAATTTCCCAAGCCAAGGATAGTGCTGGCTGAAACTCCTCCTTGACCTTTATTTGAGCTGGGACAACCTATGCAGTAGTGCTGAGAGCTAGAACAGAAACCAAACTTGATTTAACAAAAAAAAAAGTTTGATTTAAACACAGATCTTCACTTCCCAAGGTTGTTTTCTGGCTGGCTCACAAAAGTTGCACAAGGAGGTGTGCCCACATGCCTGAGGACTCCTGTTGGGAATTTGTTTGTGGGGATAACAGATATCGTTAGGGACAGAGCTCACAGCACCATTAAAGACATCTTTTCTGAGCTCTCACCAACATCACCAGCTGCCAACAGCCTTGGGCAGCTTGAAGGAAGGCACTGGCCCACTCAGGGGTGTAAGGTGAGTGTAAGTTGTTCAGTAGCCTTGTTTTAGCAGTTAAAAGGTTATCAAAAATGACTCTGATATTAGGGAACTTGAATAAGAAAACGATAACTGTGCCACTGATTAACTTAGGATAGTCTTTGTTTCATCCAGCTCTGACCACAGATCATCTTTCTGGGCTCTCATGCATACCCCACACCCTCTTCCTCACTTTCATTTGAGGCAGAGGCTTTCCATGCATACTGAATTTTTATTCAGGTTCTAACTCTATTGTAAGCCTTTTTTTAGCTCTCCCATGTACTAGAGTTCCTCTCCAAAGACACTGGCCATCCACTCCTCTCTTCAGAAGCACTGACACCCTAAGGCTATGGGCTGTAGGGCCCTCTCCTTTCTTGGCAAACGGGAATATTTTCCAGGTATTCAGCTGTCAGCTCAGTGGAAAGAAAATGTTGCTTTATGGTTGGTCGACTGACAATAACTCTTTATCCCTTTAAATTAAAAGTGACACACTCACATAAATCATTATAACAGTGCTGTGAGCAAACACGGTGCCTGGGTCCAGAGGAGTTATGAGATGACAGTGAATTGGGGTGAATACCCTTATTCTTGACTTTGAGAAGTGCAGTGACAATGAATCACTCCTAGTGATGAGATGCAGCAGTGCTGACTCATTGGGCTGAAATTAGAAGGGCTTTTTTAGGTAGAGATGTAATTCCACCATTTTTTCTGATGAATGGATGAGAGTGAACATTTTTGATGGCTAATTTACAGATTTCATGAATTAAATGCTGTTTCTTTCCCTCCAGCTATCAAACCTAGTTGGAGGTAACTTGATGGGGAGAACTTGGATCCAGGGAGGTTATCCTGGCAAAAATGCACAGGAAGGAGTTGACATTTTGGTAGATGCTGGGGGTCACATTGCCACCATTCTAGTTTTAGGGATTTTCTTTTTCTGGATTTGGTGAGTACTGATGTTTGTATTCATCAGGAGAAAGCTTTAGAGCCTGAATTAATTCTGCTGATATCCTAAAGGATGAAAAAAAACCCTAAATAAATGAGCTGGGCTTAAAATTTTGCCAGAAAATTAAACAAAAGCACAAACACTTGTTCTCCCATCCTTCAACCAGCTTTTCCGTTACATCTAATGACAAGGGATTCTGTTCCCATTAGCTGCTGTGTCTTCTGTATGTCTCTAGCTCTGCTTCCCAGTTCCAGGAGTGTTAATACAACCTGAGAAAAACATAGTGCTCACCAGATCCCAGAATTGCTTACAGTACCTATTTTCAGATCCCCTAAACAGTCATGAATTAACAGATTCCAAATGTGCTTCATCTGTTTCAGGATTGGATACTGGTATCCCTTTATTTCACCTTCAGAGATTTGACCAACAGCACAGTGAAATTAATTCTCCTGATTGTTCTCCAGATACTTTGTATTTCTTTATCTATTTGCTATTTCCCTGTGCTGGTACTCTCCTAATGATTTTGACTTGCATTAATATATTAATAATCTGTTTTACTCCTGGCAAGAGATTTGTAGATGACCCTCAATACATAGATTTTATCTTTCTGCTGTTGGGTTGAAACTTTTGCTGGGGAGCAACAAAAGAGAAGGAACTTCCTGCTACATCTTCACACTCAGCTGCACCTCTGAGGCCACAAAGAGAATTTCAGTGGCAGAGGCTTCTCTGATGGGTGTTCCAGTGGTGGGGAATGACTCCTTTGGAGAGTCCATCAGCATCCCACAGGCACTTGTGTGTGTCCTGGAGATGCTGTGCTGGCTGACTGTGTCATGCTGGAAGCAATTGGCTTGGCAGAGTTTCATCAGTCAGGCTGCCCTTTGCTGTTGAGGAAGCAGCTGCAAACTCACATTTTTTGTTTGGCACTGTATTCTCTCCCCAGGGGACTGCAGCACCATTTGATTAGGATGGGGGGAAGGAGACCTATTACAAAAGTAGATTGTTCTCAGCAGAGCTGTGCTAATCTCTTGGTCTCTGTGCTCCTTCTTAGCAAGGTGCTGAATAAAAACACCAAGGGAAAACGGGGAGAGGAGTCTCTGGGTGTTGACCCTCAGCTGCAGCTCAGAGACTAAAACAACAAATGAATGCTCTTGTTTTGAGATATTTTTGCAAAACTAAGGTAGTTTGTTACCTGAGCCCCTGCCTCATTTTTAGCTGTTTCAGCCTGGCACAGGTCTGTCCAATCTCTAGGGACTCTGTATTTTTCCTTCTCCCAGTTTGCTTCTCCTCCTTCCCCAGCAGCATCTGCCTGAGAGATTATTTGAACGGTGTTGATGGAGTAGATTTAGAGAAGTTCAGGGTCTTTTTCCCTGAAAGTTTTACATTTTATTGCAGCTGTGAAGGTCACCTTTGCTTTGAGGATCAGGGAGATGAGGTTGCTGCCACCTCTGAACGTGTTGGTGCTGGAATTGTGCACTTATTATGGAGCTTGATCCTTTTAGTGCTGTGGCCCATCAGGTGTGGTTTGTGTCAACAGTGGCACCTTGTGCTCAGAGATTATCCTTTTTCAAAGGTTTTGGAAGGGTTTTACAGAGTCAGTATTATCTTTAGGTTAGAGAGGGAGAGAAAAGAAGGAGTTTCAGAGTTTGGTGCTTCACCCCACGTCCCAGTTGTTAGGCAGAGTGGGAACAAAAGCCAGGTTTCTGCTGCAGGGCTGTGCAGCTTACTTTAAGCTAGGTCAAGTAGTTTTCCAGGAATAAGGATGTGGACAATTTCTGCTTGGAATCCTGTCTTCATCTCATATCAGTTGTTCCAGAGTCACTTTGTTAACACCCTTTTCTCATAGTCTAACCAGGCAGAGTTTGGGGTTATTTCATTATAATAAGCTTACTGCCAAGAATTCTTGACGTTGCAAGTGATTGTGTCTCTTAAAGAGAAGGAGAGAGATTGGTCTGTCCTTGAGACTCAAGAGCTAGAGGAAGATGTGGTTATTAGCCCCTTGCCCAATAAATCTTGAGAGAGTGTTGAGAGGAGCCCATATCTTTGCTAGGGGAGATGTTTTCCCTGTTTTCAGTAATTATAGCGATGACTTTGGCGATTTTTCAATTTGCAGTTTCACTTTTTTTTTTTGTTTAGTGCCCAAGAGCTCTGCTTTATTCCTCCCTGATTTTGGTAATCAGCTGCTTTTTGTCTCTCACTGGGGGGCGGCATTTCCCTGCACAAATCCAGTACAAAACTGGTTTTCAGAGGAGGAGCAGCTCTTGTGTTTTTGGTGGAAAACACTCTCACTGCTCTGGACAAAGCAGTGGCCTTCAGCCCCTGGGTGTTGAGGTTTCCTGTGATGCCCTGGAGAACAAGTCCCTGGAGATGTGGGAAATCTGGCTTACAGGCATTCTTGTTTCCTGTCCTTGCTTGGGGTAAAATTAAGGACTAAATTACATGGAAAACGACATTAGCTGTGGCCTGAGACACATGCTTTTCATTGAGCTGCAAGCCTGTCCTCATAAATTATGTCAGTAAGAAATGGTCTCTGCTTTGCCTATTGCAGCTTTTCTGAGAGTTAGAGCAAGTGTGGTTTCACTGAATTTAAATTTTTGAAACACGTTCCAGAGTTGTTGGGGAATTTTCCTCTTCACTTTTGCATCAGACTGAGCCCCCTGCCACCTCCAATCCAGCTCCTGTGAGATAACATGGTATTCAGGGTGCTTTTGAGACAGCAGCAGAGTTTATTTGTAGCTGTTCTTTCCCATTTTATACAGGATGTGCATTTGATTTTATAACCAGGAGAACTTTCTTGACAACAGCAAAAAGGAACCTGTAAAGCAGCAAGGAAATTATTTAGCTATGGCTGGTACTAAACTGTCTTCCTGATTGTGATCTCAACTGATGCAATTTTGTGAAAGACTGGCAATTTCAACTACAAAGCATCAAAATACATTAAATTAGAAATGACCAGTTAGTTAAGAGTAATTCTGTAGTGCAGTTCAGAGGTGCAGAAACAATCCTGCACTGCTGCCCTTGGGCAATAATGGTGTGCAATGGGTTGAAGGCCACGAGTTTTGGCTGGCATGGGATAAATGGATATCTGACTTTAAAATAAACAGGGAAATGCCTGCATGAACTGTTGAAAGCTGAATCCCACGGGTGAGATTCCAGATTGAACACTAATGAAAACTTAATTTCAGTTCTCACAGTATTTTAATATGCAGGATCACAATATGCAAATAAAGTGAAGTCTGCCTGCAAGTGGCTGATGAGTTACTTCTGCTCAGTCTCTGCCACCCCCAGAAGTAATCTGTCTGTGGCTTTTGTGAAATCAAAGTTTTCCTTCTGTTTTCCCCACAAGTCAGAGCCTCATTCTTTGCTGAGAGGTAATTAGTGACTGCAAAGTTCTCTTCAGATTGTTCTCATCCTATTCCTGTGTTGTTCCATGTAACTCATCAGTGTGGTGCTTATGTTTCTACATTGGATTGAATTCTAATTGTTGCAGTCAGTGCTTTCCTTATCAGAACTGTCCTGGGAGTGCTGCCACGTTTTCAAGTTCCCTTCTGTATTTCAGCTGCAGCTTCAATGCACTTTATTTACTTTTTGTCTCCAGAATCTGATAGAAAAAGGTGATATTATGCTTTTTTTTTCTTTTCTTCCTTCTTCCCCAGCCTATGGCACCAGATAAGATGTTCTGGCTTGGACACTGTAGAGGTCACATCACACTTTAGCCATGCACTCAAGCCATCCAGCTTGAGCAAAGAGGATTCAGCTTCTGTCTTCTTTTGTGAGTGATCAGAGAAATAAGTAACTGTGAAATTACCCAGGGAATGGGGAGCAGCCAGCACAAGGAAACTGAAGTGATTTGGCATGTTAGAACATACAAGATTCTCTATTTCTGTGATCGGCAGCTGATATATCCTTGTACATTTAAATTGTGTGTTAACTTTCTCAAAGAGGAGAAGCAAGAATTTATCTTAGAAGTTAATTAATTTGAAATAGCTATTAATTAACATTATACCTAAATTTGCCAATTATCACACTTGACTTGGATTTGCATACAACTGTTGCATATAAAATACTTCTAAGGGTGTCTTGGGCTTCAGTGAGCTGTAAAAATGCCATTTTTTGCAGCTGTGTTCCAGCTCTGCCAGGCAAAGCCTCTTCCTCCTCTCCTTTCCTGCCGAGGTGTTGCCCTTCCAATGAGTGGCCTTCCTTCTGGGGACTCACACTTGGGATTTCTAGCTGTGAAAGCACAACCCCAGAATAGGCAGCTGTGTATGTTCTCAGGTATTTCCCCTGATGAGAAAGAGCAATTTTTATTCTTTCTAATTTGAGGCAGTGAATGTGCAGCTTGTTTCTCTCCTTTGTAGAGTACCAATGTTGTATTAATGTGACTGTTACGATAATCATGTTTTTTGATGAAAGCATAAGACTAAAATGATGTTTGCAAATGAAGGTTGTTTTGATTTATTCCTTGTATGCAGCACACCTAATTTTGCTTCCTGAAATCTTTGAAGCAAGCTTTTATTTTATGGTGCTGGCTGTTGCCACTGCTGTGCTCTACCTATGAGCTATTTAATGTGTCACATCGAGGAGTAAATTAATGCAGGTCCACAAAGTGAGCACTTCGATTTGCTAATTGCTTGTAGAGCAGAGGGTATTGTGTAAAGAAAGACTGTTCATTAGAGACTGAGTAGTTAATTTTTCCCTACAAATTGGGCTCACATTTGAGCTGCTTGCCCATCATTCAGGGCAGCCAGGTCACCATGAGCCCTGGGAGGGGAGTGGGGGCTCGGCATGCAATCAGTTTAACAGCTGTATTGTCACCACCACACTGCTCCAGTTTCCTTCCTTAAACCCTCCCTGACCAGCCTCCTCCAGTGCTCTCAGTGAAGGCTGACTTTTGGAAGGTACAGAAGACAAATTATTGATGCAGGGAAGCAAGTTAAACAATTCAGAAATGTCTCCTTGGAGCTGAGTTGGTTCCTCTCCTTGGAAACTGTTCCTGCTCCTCTTTCTGCAGGTTCCCAGTGAGGCTGGAGCACAGGTTCTTCTCTCCCTGCCATTCTCTTTGGAGGATGACAACCCACTGACAGTAGATTAGACTGTGTTGTCATGTAAGATGAATATTTGGAATTGACAAACCCTTTTTTGAAAGCTTAAAGTAATTGACTGAGTACTCAAGAGGATTTTTTTTCCCCTGCTTTGCTACTTGATTTTTCCCTTACCTGGTTGTGCTGACTTCAGTGGGTGAATTGCACTGTATTTGTATCTCTATTTGCATATCAGGTTTATTCATGCTCAGTGATCTGTGGGAATTTAACATGTGTCTTAAGTGAAGAGAATTTCCTTGGAGCTTTAGGTTAACTACTTTCAGTAGCCTGAATATCCAACAGAGAATTTTGTCCTGCTGAGAGATTCCTGAGGTACCACGGTGGATGTGATCAATGGAAAAGACCCTAACACAGAGCTGATCTGCTCAGAGAATCATGGAATGGTTGGGTTGGAAGGGACCTTAACAATCCTCTTTGTGTGGCCAGGGACACCAACCTTTGGGTTGCTCAGGGATCCATCCAGCCTGGCCTGGGACTCTGCCAGGGATGGGGCACCCTGTGCCAGGGCCTGCCCACCCTCCCAGGGAAGGTTGTTTTCCTCATGTCTGATTGAACCCTACTCTTTTCAGCTTGAAGCCATTCCCCCTTGTCCTGTCGTTACCCACGGGGCTTTTCCCAGAGCAGAACTCTGAGATGGGACTGGAAAATGACTCCAGCATGTGCTGGATTGCCACCACCCCATCCCCAACCCTCACATTGTCTGGATGTGGCCAGAGATGTGCACTGAGAAACCCAGCACTCATTCCCCAGAAGATACATTCCAAGAAACAACATAACACTGTTTTTTTTTTTTTTTAGGTCTTTTCTGGCAAATGCCTGGGGAATGGGAGCAGGGGCAGAGCAGGCAGCCGGGCACCAGGCCAGGGCTCTCTGCAGCTCCTCCCCAGCTCTGTGATTAAGTGACATGTGGGGATAAGTTCAGAGCCTCATTTCTCCTTCACAATTAAAAACGCGTGCATCTGTCATGCTGCTGGTGATTAGTTTGTATTTTCTTGTGGCCTAGAAGGAATATGGCAGTGAATCACTTTGCCAGCAGCTGTCCTCCAACAGCTGAGGGAGGTTCAATATTTGATTTAGGCTAATAAAACGTCTGGGATAGGGCTGATGTTTACAAACTGGACGTGATAAGGCATCCAGATCAGCTACATCACAGCCTGGCAAGTGCAGGCTCTGGGGACCCTGCTGAAAATTTGGGTTTTGTCTTGTGCTTCCCCAGCTGTCTGAGTAGGTGGGCAGGGACCCCACTCTGGGCTGTGAGTGCATCCAAGAGCATCAGTGAGCTGGGGAAGCCTCCTTGTTTCCAGCTTTGTCATTGTAACAGCCCTCAGTGCATTAAATATGTCCCTTTTGCTCTTCTGTGAGAGTTGCAGTCAAACCATATGTTTAAAAATCTTTTAATCTTCATAAATCATTTCTTCCAGCAGTCTAGTAAGTTTTTGTAGCTGCTCTCAGAATTCCCACTAGTTACTGGCTCTTTCCCTTTGAGATGAGCTGCCTAGAAATGAATGCAATGAAGAAAACCTACTTTGTGATTTAGCTCTTATCTGATTGCTTCTCCAAATCATATTGATCTGCTGTTGTTATGCTGCTGGCTTAGACTTGCTGTCCAGGTTTCTCTGTGTGCCTCTGTTGGCATAGCACCTTGAAATGGTTATTTTCCCCAAGCCATATCAAATCTTAGATAAATTATGGCATATTTCCTGCTTGTATTTTCAATTCTTCTCATCCCTTTGTACTATTTCTCTCTTGCCTAAAATGTTTTTTTCCAGCTTTTTCCTGAAGTAAAATGTGTTGGAGTCTTTGCTGTCCCTTTCTTCTGACTTTTAAAATATAATAACCTCCATAAAATGCTCTTATACTCATCTGGTTAAACAGGCTCCTAGGATTGCCTTAGTGTTGTAAATATATATTTATTTATAAATATTTATTTATATATCCAATAAATATTTACAGTGTGAGGGTGACCAAAGCTTGGCCCAGTGTGATGGGTTGATCCAGGCTGGGTGCCAGGTGCCCACCAAAACCACAGGGGATTGAGCTTTGAGGGGATTCCCACTCTTCCAGTGTGGGTTACTCTGAGATTCCAGAGTCTGTATGAAAAGGAGACTGAACAGAGACTTGACCCTCAAATTCAGGACTGATGGCTACTGTAAGAAAATACATGATTTTTAATGTAATTTTTAATTAAGTAATTCTTATATCTGGTTTAGAATAGGCTAGTGGTTCCCATCTAAAGGTCATCTTCATATAGAGAAAGCTAATAAATACACAGAACAGTTGGGGTAGTCTGTAACAAAAACTCTTCAGTCAGTCTTGGGGTGTTTTGCAGAGTTTATACCAGTACCTCTCCTAAATAACCTCTCTCAGGTCATGTTCTCTAATTCTTCCCCAAGCAACTCCTGGCTCCAGCCTGCAGCTGTCACTGTACCTGCTTCAGTAGCAGCAGGCAAAGTCTTTCCCAAGTGTCTGCAAATTTACAGTTCCCTGATGTTTCCACATCAAACTTGGTGATCATTTCACTTTTTCTCCTCACTTGCTTGTCCAGGCACTCCAGTTTTGGTTGGGGCTGGCATCTCCTGCAGTGTTTAATGAGTGTGTTTCACTCATTCTCCTGTGCCAGGTCCCAGGCTTGTATTAAAACCCTTTTCATCTTCTTTCAGTGTCTCTTCCTTAAATAATGTCACATCATCCCCAGCCCTGCACAGTAAGAAGCTGAAACTTTTTCAGTTTCCACTGAGCTGGGGCCAGCCAGTTCCCTTGGGCCAGGGGAATTTTGAACTGTTTGCTTGTTTGTTTGCAAAATGGAACTTCTGCTGTGCTGAACACTTAGACTGTATTTTTTTATTTATTTGTTTGCTTACATTTAGTGCAGTTAGCCTCCAAAGCTGAATGCTTTGCTTTTCATTGTAATAAACTGCTTGCTGTTTGTCTCTGGTTTGGATGTGGCACTCAAAAGACTCATTTCATGTGGTGAGAAGTTGAGAGACTCCAGAGGGTTTTAATGAATATTTGCTGGAAATGACACAAATCAGTTTGTAGGAAAGTTGTTTTTATTTCTTTTATTTGTTTACATTGTTTAAATTATCTTTTCTGTCATCAGTGACTATTTTTTGGGCTTTCTGCTAAGCAGAGAAAGGCTGATTGCAGCCTAGCAGAGTGATAGAAAATCAAGGCTATGGGAAGTAATAACACTCATGTATTATGTGTGGCTTCTCTTAACCATCTCCTAAATACCCATTTGGTTTAAATCCTTTTTCATGAACAAAAGTCTGTAAAAGATCCTTTTCTGAGTCAAGTTCCTGTTTCCCCACAGATTATGCCAGGATAACCAAAGGTATTTCTACTCTAGTTTGAGATCCTTTACATTTCAAATTTCCCTTTAAAAAAGAAAAAATGCTGCACTGGGATCTTTTCTCACAGAAATTCAGGAGATTTATGTTACAGAACAGATTTTCTTGATGTTTTACCAAAGCCTTTTGGAAGGCTTCCAAACCCAACCCTGGACCTCAGAAATTCAACAGAAATTTTTCTGTGAAGTTAGCTTGGAACACACACTCCTTTCAGGAGCTATGGAGCTAAACCTCCTCTTCTTCAAAGTTAAGAACTTCCCTTTGGGTGGGTTTTAGACCACTCCTTCTGCAGCTTCACAGAAATGGAGTGGAGGCACGGTCCTGGCTGGACCATGGGATTGAAATTTGGACTTGCTCATCTAGTGGCATTCTCTGCAATAAACCTGGTTTTTCTTGTGCATGCAGACTTCAGGCTCTCTGGGACAGGACAATCTCATGGCATGGGATGCTGACAGGACAGAACCAAACACTTATAATTCCTTCTCAATGTCATGAAAATCATGGTGCCATATGTGATTTTTTTCTTTGGGAGGGTGGGGTCAGGGAAGGGGCCAAGAGTCTTATTAAACTTCCAAAATTGCATCCTAGACTTAATTTTTTTTTTTTTTTTTCTGTGTCTTGAAGGCTCAGCTGTCTCAGGTTCTGGAAGAAGTGGGAAACCACAAGCAAAGAGCAGAGATGGTAAGTGTTCAATTTCTGCCTTTTTTTCTTTCCCCTGGTTGTTTTATAGAGCAGTAATATGCAAAGTTCAGTTCATTTAAACAGTGGATCAGTTCCAAATATTCAGAAATGAACAGCAAATAAACATTGCAGAAGTTGTGTCTTGGCACTCCCTGTCTCCATACTCACCTGGAAAAAGTGTTGGATGAGATCTAGTGGTCTGTCTTCCTTTTTTATGGCAATTCCTTTTGTCCTTAGCAGTTCTAGATCAGAAGCAAGCATTTAATTTCATACTGAATTAACTCCTTTCTTTAGGGGCCTTTGATTCAGTCTCAAGTGTTCAAAGGACGGGCAGATGAGATACAAGAGAATTACCACAAACTATATTTTTATAATATCTGTTAATTTTCTGCTGGCTTCGTCCATTTTATTGGCACTTCCCTCAAGGACCAAAAATAATAAAAGGACACAAAACCAGGTAGCAGGGAGGTTTATGTGCAGTTTCATGACTTGGATATGATTTTTTATACTCAGGAATAAATGAGGTGTCAGTGTTAAGCCATTTTGTGAACTGATGTTTTTAGTAATGGATGAACTGTGGTATTCCTGCAACTTTTTCTAGTCACAAGGAAAACCTGAGCAGTATCCAAGATGCAGGGACTCATTCTGTAGATGTGATTAATTTTATTACTAATATAAAAATAGGCCTGCAGCATTGGCTAGTAAATAGGTACTAAAGAGACATCTGTTCTAAAATCCAAATAATAAACTAGAGTGCCAACACAGATCTTTTTAGACTTGTGCTGAACTCTGGTAGGGCACTGAAGGGCAGGATGAGGTGCCCCTACTGTGCTATTAATGGGTTGCCATACGTCTGTTAGGGTTTATTTTTAAAATTTGTGCCTCTTGCTGTTTCAACATCAGATTTTCCATCATGAGAGCATTAATTGATTCTGGTTCTGGGGTGGTCTCACGTTGTGGGCAAACATTTTTATATGCCCAGCTGCTTTCTGTGGTGACACAGGCCACAGCTGATACTTCCAAAGAACTGAATTAATCCTATTTACCATCTGATCTCATTATGTGCTGCCTTTTAACAGTTTCACATTCTATACAATCAATTTTGCGTTGTGCTCACTGGATGCATCACAGGAAAAACTTGCTGTTATGTTTTAAATGTTCTGATGTTCTGGGTTTTTTTTAAACAATTCAAAGTTTTTCTTTTGGGCTCATTAAGCCTGGTTTTTAAGTTGTTTGCCTTCAAATATTTGTAGTATTAAGTGGGCTGGCAGAAGGCTGGAGAAGCTGCAACTTGGAGTGTTAAAGCATTAATTGGTGTTGTGCATCATCCATCAGCAGAGGATAAAGGAAGAGCCAGTGTTCAGTGCCTGTTCCCAAGGGCTTCTCAGTGGAAAACTGCTGGTCTTGTGATCTTCCAGTAACTCTTACACCAACCTCCCATGGACAAGCTGTTTTCTGTGGTGCTTTAGACCATGGATTGCAGATTGTGAGGTGTGGGCTTTATTCAGCAGCTTGAATTTATTTAGTAATACAGAAGAATTGATTCATACAGAAGAAGAGAGGTTTTCTTCCCCATCTTTTCCCCTTTTGATGGAAAATCTGACAGTATAGCTCCTTTTTTTCCCTGGGTGGTATATGCTTCTTCTGCATCCCCCATCAAAAGCTCTCTGGTAGGGAAAGTTGTTGTCACTTTGTGTCTTCTGCAGTGTTGATGGTGACTGGGGTCTGTCCCCTTTGGATGGGGTTGTTCCATAGCTGCCTGCCACAGGCTCCTGTGGATATTCCACCAGCCCCACTCTCATCCAGCAAAATGCTCTTTAGATGTTTTTTTCCCCACTCTCCAGATCAGTGTTGTCTCACCTGGATTACCTGACTTCCAGACTCCTTTAAATTTGACACTTCAGCAGAATTATTTGCCTAGTTTGGATTGCTGGCCTCTCTCCTTCCTTTTCATCCCTTTCACCTGTGAGCCTCCAGTCTCAGTTTGATGTTGAGCTGGGAATGCTGAAGGACTTGTCCTGCTCTGGGTGCTGACAGATGTGGATATTGCCTTTCATCAGCTCTTCTGATGAAAAAACAGCCCTGTGGCTCTAAGTGAAATGGAGCAAACACCTGTCAGGTGCTCTCCTGCAGTCTGAGTCCTTTGGGCTGCTTCTGGGACAAACCTCTGTGCAGGTGACATCTCTGCTGCCACCCTGAAGAGCTCAGATGGCTCTGCCACCTTCCCTGGGGCCCTGGAAATGAAGAGCTGGGCTCTGGCTCATGGCACCTCACTGAGGAGAACCAAGGACTTCTTTCTATCAGTGGGGGCATCTCTGGTGCCCTGGTGAAAGAGTCATTCTTTACACAGCAATATTTTAAAGTACAATACTTGTGGGATAAGTCTGCACATCCAGGTCTCCTCCGAGGACAAGCTGAGGGAATTGTGTCCCCAGGGACACAGATGGCAGATGAAGGGTGGTGTGTGGGATAGGGAGCCCTGTGCCAGGCCAGAGCACGAGGTCCTGCTAGAGGAAAATGGGATGCCAGAGGAATGGGATGGCTGTTGTGACTGCTCCAGTGCAGGGATTCTATGCTTGTCAACTCAAAGTGAGCGTGCTACTGACGGAACAACAAAAAAGGAAATTTAAATGTCTTCAGTTAATTGCAGTTGACAAGACAAAGGCAGTTTGACTTTCCAGTATTAATTAGCAAACCCATACTAATTAGCTTGTATAAGCACAATTCATGCCTCTTTCCCTAAATGCAATTAATATTGCAACTGAAGACATCTCTGGGCTGTGCCTTTGTATCATTAACGTACTTTGCCCTAATTAGACACGGCCAGTAGAGGCTGGAGAAATGAGTTTGTGACTACTACCATAAAAAACCCTCTAATATATTATATCCTTCAGGGAACTTGAACCTAGAGTTTATTTTTTTGATTTAAGAAAAATCACCCTTATCATTGTGCTGTGTAATTAACAATGAAACTTTGATTTTCCTCTCCCTCTAACTCTTCACTTATTTATTTTTCTTTATTCACAGTTTAAGCGTGTTCATACTGTAAGGGAACAGTGTCTGCCCATAAGACACGTAAGAGTCACCACTCTTGAGGGGGCTCAGGTCACTGAGCTGCCCCACAGATCAATGGGGTTTTTCTGTCTTTTATTTGCTGAATGTTTGTTATTTCCAATTTTTTTTTGTATGAATGTGTGCTTTTCTGACAGTTTGATCAGCACTGGGAGTTTTCTTTATTGAGGCTGCTGCTACAGTGTCTTTATTTCCAGGATGTGCATGGAGGTTGCTCAGAGTTCACACAACTCCCTGATCTGTGGTCCCAGGATCTTATTTCTCATGGTATGTTAGTTTAGTGCTCTACTGGCCTAAAGCTGAGAGTGAGCTTCACTCACACCAAAATATTATTTGTGGAAAATGCCTTCTTGTTTGTTATATTATTTTTCTTTCACTCCCTGAGGGAGGGAAACAGAAGACGTGTTTGTTTTTGTAATTTTCGTTTGCCTTTTTCATATCCCTTTATAGACATGAGGAGATTGTTTGGCTCAAGCTTGCCATCCAAGCAACAGCTCTGATCTCTGATCTTACACTTTCTTCCAGTCTGGTTCTGTAGCAGGGGGCATTCATGTCAAGATTTTTTGTTCTCCATCATTAATCCCTGAGGGAAGTCAGCTTGGTATTAAAAAAGCATCACCTGTATTTTCATTACCCCGAGGTGCTGTGGGTATCTTTTGGCTTTCATCTTCAAAAGACAGCTTGGCCCATGTGGGCTCTGAAATCTATAGACTGCTCTTTGGAACAAATTAAATTTCACCCTCCAGCAGATTAAAAAGGATGGATATAAGAATCTGAAGAATTGCTTAGCAGGGTGGGAGGTAAAGAAGATTTGAAGTCCAAGAATTCAGCTGTCACCAAATGAATGGCATAAATTGACTGTCCTTACAGAGGGAATAAAGGCACCTTAAAATTAATATAATCAACACCCCTTGCCTCGAGGAAAAGTGTTGGTTAACCCTTTGCAGAGAAGAGGAGACCTTTATTTAAGAGCAGCAGGTCAGTAATAGTTAAAGAGCCAATTGTGCTCAGTCTGATGAAATCATAATGTTTAGGATTAACTTAAATGTCAGCGACTGCCTACACTGATGGTTATCAGGAGTAGAAATGGAGACAGAAAGGAGAGGACATGAAGGAAATAAACTCAGAGAACACTGAGCTTGATGAAGGTGGAAACTGGCTCTTAACTGGAAGGCAACATGGAAAAGTTATTACTATGTTTTTAATTTACAGGTAACACCAATGATAGTAGAAAAAAAAATGAACTTTAGTATAGAAAGACCTGCCCTGGATTACTGGCCAATAGAGCTCATTTAATTCTTGTTTAAGAGTTAGTGAACAGAAAGCAAGAAATACAACCGACTGAGAGCAAGAACAAAAGTGGTGCTCATTAGTGGAAATGTAAATTCTCTGTATTATCTGTAATAGGAAGGCAATTAAATGTGGGATTAGAGGGCTGAACCAGAGTAGTGATAAAAAAAAAAAACGAAGCTTTGCTGGAACATCTTTAGAACCAACAGGTTGGGAGGGGCAGGAGACAACTGGCTGGTGCAGGAAGTCTCCATCTATCAAAAGTGTATTATGTAATTTCTGAATTGAATTAGCAGGTGACAGCAAATCTCCTTCCCATGTGACAGATTTTATCCTGACACTTTATGTGAGGCCAGCAAAGCCAAGACAGATGAGCAGTGTGGCACTCAAGTGAGCAGCAGGGTGAATAGTTTTAGTAAGGCAATCTTAGAGAAATATCCACTTCTCAAATCAGATTGAAAAGCATGAACCTGGTTATAAAGAGACAGCAAAAGAAGCTAATCCAGAATGAAATGATATAGTAACAGAAGACTGGAAGAGGACTTTTAGATCATAAAGTCCAGTCCTTCAGTAACTGAGGCAAATGCAGCATATATCTCAGTTCATAAATTTATCAAGCTTGTCTTGAAACTGCTTTGGTTGTTTGTACCATTACTGTCATGGAGAGACTGCTCTGATAGCTGAAGTCTCCCCAGTTCCAACTGAAAATATATGTGCAGTTAATATCCATTTTTTTCTTGTGCTAATATTCTCCTTAAACTACAGTGACTGTTCTTCCTCCCTCATATTTATGCAGTGACATATTTATAGAGAACAATTGTTCTCTCCCAGCCTTTCATTTGTCTAGGTTAAACAAATCAAGCTCTTGCAGCCTTCTCTTAAAACAGGCTCTTCAGTTTCCTCATGAATCTTGTAGCTTTCTTTAAATCTCTTCCTCTTTCTGTCTCTCCTTTGAAGGTGACTAATCAGAGTGGTCATATCATTCCAGGTGAAAGTGTCTTCCTCAGGATCATGGAGTACAGGCAGGAGCCTCTTCCACTTCTGTGGTGGAAGAGCTGAGCTGTGTCCAGGTCATCACCCATTTCCAGTGTCACCCAGTGCTGATGTTCATCCTGGGATCCTGTTCATCCTCCCCTCGAGTTTCTGGCTGAGGAAAGCTCAGTTTGTAGGAGGGCTTCCAGCTGTTTTGGGGTTTGCACTCTGACATTTAAATTCTGTGCTGTTCCTTCAGTTTTCACGTAGCTTCCTCTTTCTGATCAGTGTATGCTGCTCTGTGGTAAAGCCTCTGTGCTATCAGTAATTGTGTTTGTGCATTTGTATTTTTAGACCCAAGGTCTTCATTGAATTTTGTTTCAAATGTGTCTGAGACATCTTTTTCCTCTATCAGGTAGTTTTAGTTTTACTTCAGGAGAGCCATTTATTGCTTGTTTACTTCACAGTGTTTATATAATTCTTCACTTTCTCGTGTGATCCTGTAAATTCTGAATTTTGAGTTGTAAGAAGAGGGGGATGATTGTGCAGGAATCATTGATACCCTATTTTGAGTCTTCCCCCTGTTTTAACTGTGGAGTTTTGGTTCTGAAGCTGAAGTGAAGCCTAGAACAGAGGGATGGGAGTACATTTGTCCTTTCCCTGGCAGAGAGCTCTCAGTGCCTGTTGTAAACAACTCCATTAAAACTGGTCCCTGCTTTTCCCCACGGGGTAGGAATATAGTGAGCTCTGAGGCACACAGACAAGGTTATTTTTTTTTTTCTCCCTCTCTTAGCCTGGGGAATGATGAACAGCCTCAGTTGGTGTGTTGCACCTGCTGCGTGTTCCCTCTTGGAAAATTCCTGTTCAACACACAAAACCGTGGCACCATCAGAGGCATCTGCTGCACGTGGCCAACGCAGGGAGTGGAGGAAGCCTTGGCATCCCGGTGGATGGGGCTGACAGGCTGCCTGTAGGCTGCAGAGGTGATCAGCACATTACACCTCTGCACCTTACTATCTCAATGCTGTTTTAATTAGGTGAGAAGGAGAGACTTAGTGAGTCAATTCTCGTGCTTTATCTCTGTTTTAAAAATCTAGCCAGGCACATGGGATCAAATAGCACACTGCCTTCAAATTAAAAAGAAATAAACGGTCTGTTTAAAAGTCCCATTACACAAATGAACCTGCTGTTGGATCCATTAACATGGAAGTTTTATGGGACATGGCAGCACCGTTTGGTTTCAGCAGGACTGTTTTCATTTGCTCTTCCAAGGCAATGAGAGCTAACATGGGGTTAGCAGTCAGGAGGAGGAAATGTGGCTGCCTGAAGTGGAGAGCTGCCTTCCTGCTGCTCTTCCCTGTGAGACAGGTGCTGCCAGACTGGGAGGAAATGGTGTGACCCAGACCTGAAGAGCAATTCCAGCTCAGATGACCCTCATGGCAGTTTCCTCCTGCTTTCACAGCTCTGGGAAGCTGTGCCTGCATCAGAAGAGGACTATCCTGAGAACTCTGATGCAAGAGATGGAATTCTGTAAGCACAGCTTGTTCTGAACATGCAGGGGGGATGTGAAGCTCTCCAGCTATGGGATCTGGGGGGCATGGAGGGCATGTTCAGAGGATGTGCCTGCAGATCAAAGGTTGCTGGATACTTCTCTTCTTGCCTGGGGCTGGCTTTGTGTACACAGAAAGGGAGATAAAGGCTTAAAAAAGAAGTTTAAGTTTCAAGACTTAGTCCTTACACTGACAGCCTAATCAGCTTGTTACATCATTTGTTTTCAGTCTTTTTGTGTCTCAGTGTCCTTAGAAGAGCTTGTTCCCAGTGTTTCTTGCCTTTGGCTGATGGATGCTGGGGGTAGGTAGTAGCTGTGGCAGGCTGGGGTCTGTTAGGGCAGCAGAGTCCTCCAGCAGGAACTGTAAAACCCAATTTATCCACAGAGACAAGGAGATCATAGAGCAGAATTTTTCCTATGACCTCTTGGTAAATAATGAATGGCAGAGCCCTGCCTCTTTGGAATCGCTTAATTGAGGCTGACAACTCTTTGTTGTATTACAGGATCTGGCTTGTCAGGAGAATTTTAACTTATTTATGAATATTTCATTAACCTCTAGAGACTAGCAGCATAAAATCGAGCTCCTGCCAGGCCCTGTCCTGTTGATGCTGTGTTCAGTGCTAATGTCATCGCTGCACATCCAGTACACCTTTCCTCTGAGCTGGGCCTCAGAGTTTATCGTTGGTGGCAGCAAGAACATGTTCACCAAAGGTTAAAATGCCAAGTTTGTGCTTTGGCACCAGAGTTGAACATATGGTATTTGAGAGGGAATTGCTGTTTGCCTTTCAGTCTGTGACTGCTGCTGGCAACTGAAGGGCCCTGCAGGCATCATCCCGAGAGGCTGAAATGGGCAGAGCAGTCTTGGCAGAGCCTTGTGACCTTTGGGTTTTGGCACCAGGAGAGAGATTTTTCACTTTTTATACATTAAAAGCCCACTGCTTTTTGTCACAGGCTAATCTCAGGATGGGTCATTTAGCTAGAAAATATTCAACCTGCTGTACTTAACCTGTTCTTTGGGCAAGGCTTGGGGAACAAGGCTCCTTCGAGGCTCTGCAGTTCCTTTAAAGCAGCTGGGAGGCCCTGTCAGAGAGCTGCTGCTTTCCCATAGCTGGACCCCCTTGCCCCATCCTCACATTTCCCAGCTCTGAGAGTTCAGAGAGCAGCTTTAGCAGGCAGCTCTGCTGGCCCTGCCAAGATGTGCCAGCAAACAGTGCTCGCAGCTGTAGTGAACTGCAGAACTGGTCTGGAGCTGCAGCAGGAGTGACAGAGCTGTTCCTAAAAGCACAGCCTGTGTGCTGTTCCATGTGAGCAAGAGAAAGAAGATTAAGTCCAAGCACTCAGTGAAGGCTCCTTTGCTCTCTTTACAGTATTAAGCAGGATTGATTCCACTGTATTTATGTTAGAAAACAAAGAAACAAAAAAGGATGTTGGATTCCTCTTTCCCCTTTGATCTTCCTAGGTGCTTGGTAAATGCATAGATTCTTCTCTGACTTTTTATTATGTGATGATTTTTCAATGAGAAAACTGATGCAGGGAGTGAGAGGTGGGATTACAAGCTCCTGTTTGATGAGAATTGTTGACTGAATGCTCCGGAAACTCCTCGAGGCTATATTTTCAGGAAAACAAACTGTATTCAAACTCTGTCTGGAGGAGGTATGACATCTTTGCAGATTTATTTGTTGCTTTGCCTGTAAATTACAGCTGCTAGAAGACTTGATTCTAGCAAAATATGCCTATTCCTGCATGAAAAAAGTGATCTGTGAGATGCTCTTCTCGAGAGTAGACAGCTCCATTGTGCCAACACCACGGCCACACTGGGCAGGGATGTGGCACATCCAGCCTGGCACCTTGACAGGTTCCCTAAACAGCCTCTTACTCTGTGTTTTGCTGTTCTAACCAGGAGTAATGGGTAGGAGGTGTCAGCCAGTTAAGGCTAATTACTCCAGAGCTGCCTTCTCTCCGTGGACACCAGCTGTTCTGTTCTCCCTGGCTGGGAGGAGCTTTCGGTAGTAATTAAAGGAAACAGTCATCTACACGCCTGGTGGAAGTGGTGGAGCGAGGCTGATAACAGCAGAGGGCTCTGAGCTGAATGAACATGGAAATGAGGTGATCCTTCTTCAGAATGAGCTGTTAGAGCAAAGAGAGGGGTTTTGGACATGGAGCTGTCAAAGTGTTTTGCTGTCAAGCAGTGGCAGTGAGGTCTCATAGCAGTGCCTGCAAGCGTGGGCAGGACAGGCTGAGAGGAAGAGATTCCTTGTCTGCTCCTTTCTTGGAGTGAGGTTGAAATGTGTAATTATACATGAATAAACTCATGGGTTTAAATTAACATCTTCAGTTCCCTTGCTCAGTGTGTCTCTTGTACAAGATGTTTGCTCTTCTTCCCTATGAACTTTCCAGGTTTTTAATTTTGAGCTCTGAGCCAGCTCCCATCCATCTGAAGTGTCTAGTAGTGCTTATTTCCAAAGTCACATCCTGCACCCATCCCAGATTACTAAAAAAGCATGAAAACAGCACCAGGGATGGTGGGTGGGTGGGGATGGCTGGCACCTGCTGGTGTTGGGATGTGAGAAGACACTTGGGAGGGGTGGGAGGCCAAGTCATGGAGCAAAGGTGTGTTGTAGGTGTATGGGGAAGAGCTTGTTGGATGGGCTGTGCAGGAGGAGCTTGGGGCTTTGGGGGTGTGATGTGATGGTGATTCCTCCTTCACATGCTTGCAGCTGGGCAGGCAGCTCAGGCTTGGGCTATTTTGGGGCCCGTGTGGCATTGGCCTTATTCTTCAGAGCAAACTGTTTCCTGCCATACCCCTCCCACTGTGATTACATGTGGAAACCATAGGGTGACTGGTTTCAATGGGGTGTCTGTGCATTTGTCCTCTTGTTCCTTTGCAGCAGAGCTGAGTTTGGCTCGCTGAGCCTGTCTGGAGTTGCCCCAAGTGGGGCTGGTGCCACACAATGTGGAGGGGAGGTGTTGGAAGGGAAGCTGTGGATTGGGAATCAGAGGGGACAGAGGTGAATGCTCGTTAAGGCTCCCTTGGGGTAGATGAATTAGTTAATGACTATGCTGTGCTTTGAAAATGCAAATGCTGTGTCAGAGCTAAGTCTGATTATAATAATCAATCTTCATTTGGAGAGGGTGCTGGGTATGAGGAAGGGGGAGAGTGATGAGACTGGGGCTGAATATTTAGATCACAGCTCTGCATTTCTCTGCTGTTGTTAAGGAACCTGATGTTGCCTGAGAGGTCAGCAGAGCTGAGGAGGGGCAGAAGGTGGCTTTGGGAGGAATCATCCTGGCAAGCACCAGTGAACTTAATTCTGTTATTTTGTCCCTTATGATTGCCCTACCTGCAAAGGGAGAGGTTGTCATCCTCTCCTGCGTGTGAGCTACCCCTGCTAATGGGAAAAGATAGAAACTGCCTCCAAAGCAGGGTCCTCCAGGGATGGGGGAGAGGGGAGGGTGGCTGCTGCAGACGTCCAGCCCTGACAGCTCCTTCTCCCTTGGCACTCCATTCGTTTGTAGCAAGCGTTCCTAGTAATTACACCTCTTAATTTAGGAGAGCGAGTGGGAGAAAGGAATATAAATTTGTGTATTAACTTTAGAGATTGGAAATAGGGCA
The DNA here is from genome assembly GCF_052056855.1 of Sturnus vulgaris. Taxonomy (NCBI): domain Eukaryota; kingdom Metazoa; phylum Chordata; class Aves; order Passeriformes; family Sturnidae; genus Sturnus; species Sturnus vulgaris. Next base: position 4,750,095 of record NC_142258.1, read on the forward strand.
AGCGAACCTTCTCTCTGGGAGATTATATTTGGAAATGAAATAGAATGACATTTGGTATAAACTTGAAAAATTGCTCTCTTTTTACTGCAACAGGAGGAGAAAAGCCACAATCCAGACTGTATTGGAGAGAAGCAGAAGTCAGCATATGTCCATTTCCCAGTGTGTGTATCTACAATAATATATATACATGAGTACATTTTTAGGAAAGTGTTTGCTGAAAGGTTGCTCCTAGCCCTGACTTCTCATGATAAAAGCACAGCAAGTTTGTTACAGATGGTGGAGCCCCTAGAGACTGGTGACTCTGATCCAGCCAGCCTTCATCTTCTCTGAGAAAAAAAAAAAACACATATTTTTTGCTTCAGCCAACTGGGAGATGGGTAGTTCCAAAACACTTTTTATTGAATATCTGATTTTCTTTGGCTTTATTGCTTTTGTTTCATAATGGCATCGAGGATTAATTTTCTCAGGAAAATATGTATCAACTAATCCTGGGCTGCTTAGCCTGTTTCTAAATGGCAGGCAATATTTTGTTTTACAAGTACTGTCCTACTTTTTGAAGAAGAGTAAAGTTCACTAGGAAATGTGATGAGGCTTAGTTCTCCCTTTGTGTGCTTCACTGCAGATATTTTGGGGGAACAGCCCTTTGGAATGCCAGTGGGATGGGCATATGGAAGAGGTGGTGGTGCTTTTGCTGAGCAGAATGATCTCTGCAGTTCTCAGCATGATGTCTTACTAGGCTGTGGTATTGCTGGACACCCAAATTAAACCTACTGGTGTTTGATGTATATTGGATTTTTGATGCCAGATTTATAAGCTTGTGGACAACACCAAGCTTTCTGTGCTGCCTTGTGGGAAGAGGCAGAGAAGCTCCTTGGCCTCTGCTACATGCAGTGGAGAGAAGCACAAATGGCATCACTGTCATGTCAAGGTCCTGGTTTGCCAGTTTTCAGACCTCAGTGCATGGGTCATACTTGGGGTCTCATTTCTCTGTTCTTGTCTATTTTGGTGCACACTCTTCCTTTCCAAGTCTGCTTGGTGTTCACACATTTTTAAATATTTATGGACTGAAATAGCTCCTTGAATTGTGTTGAGACTTGTAGTCCAACACAACCTCTCAATTCACCTTTCCATGCTGGCTCTGTGCAATTCAGTTCCCATTTATTGCTGCTGTTCAAAATCAGCTCTTTTGCTGAGGAAGGCCTTTCAAAGGATGTTGCATCAGCCCATTGTTAAATAAACCTTTAGACATTTATAATGGATTCAGCATTTCCTGCTTTTTATGGTTCCAAAAATGCTGAATGACGTGCAGACACACTTCATCAGGATAAGATTGCTGTATCAGCCCCTCACTAAAATGCACTCATTATTCAAATAATAACTGTATGTCTCCAGCATGTGTTCTGTGAAATGTGTGTACATGATGTGGGCGAGTAAACCAGCCCCATTTTTTTTTTTCAACATGCAAATCCGACTTTGGCAGTGAATTGAAATACTTTAGATTTTGAATTCTTTATTACCCAAAATGAGTCACCTGAACAGAGATTTGATCATTGTTTTGGGCAGTGCATTAAAATTTTCGGAAGTTTGTAAATGTGGTTTTCAAGGCTGACTGATCTGACCTGTGATGAGCCTCACTCTGAAGATGGAGTGTGGACAGCACTGGTCAGTGGGAGGCTCCAGGGAAGCTTTTCATTTCATTTTCCTGAAACCTGCTGGAGTTGAGTGTGAGGAACAACAGGTCCATGGCATTGCAGAGACTCGGGGTACTTGCTTGGAGAGGACAAATATGGGTCAGAAATATAACAAAAAAAATCAACTCTCTAAAGTTCTATTTCTTCTAGATGTCAGGAGATGAATTTATAATTTTGTTTCTCCTGTCATCTCATATGTCTTTAAATAATTGCTACAGAAGGGAGAAGCAGTGAGGAACATATTTCTTACCCTGCTGTGGGTGTTTGCTATGTCATTAACACTTGGAGGAGAACCACCTTCTTGGAATCTTGTCCAGGCAGGTTGAAAAGCAAGGCTGAAAGAAGAATGATATTTCATATAATTACTAGATGAAAATGCATCCATGTTCTTCCTTCCTCTCTTTCTCCTTTGGTAAATAATGGTGCCAGTACTTATTTTGGAAAAGTTATTTGCATTTCATATTTTGGGGCACTTGCATATTTTTGACAATGGACATTCTAAAATTAGTCTATATCCTGATCACTTTTTATGGAGAGTAATAAAGTTGTGCTTGAGAATTGAAAGAGATAAAAAAACTTCAGGATAAATGGGATCACTTTAGGTTGAGAACAAGGGACCTCAGTATATTTTGAGAAGAGAACAACACATCCTCAAAATATTAAGTACCTGTTCATGTGTTTTATTCATTCATGGGCTCTGATAGTACTCATAAAAACCTTAGATAACTTTAAAAGCAATTAAAATAACAGCTTGGTTTCTTTTCAAGTTGCTAATGTGTTCTGTAGGGTAGGAATATCACTGGGGGTCTGATCCTTGGTGATACAATCCCTGCAGCTCCTGCAGATGATGTAGGTCCTGAGGTCCCTCTTGTGCAGCTTTCAGGACAAGAGATGCAATGCTGTATTTCACAACAATGTTCCCTGTCTGCTCTCAGTGCCAGTGTACAGATCAAGGCTGACCTGGGTCGTTTGGTATGGAATGGGGAATACAGCAGTGAGCTGTAATTTGAACAGCCCTTTTCCCCTCTCTGCCTGGTAATGACTTCTACTAGTTTAATGTATTCAAAGCAATAAAAGTCTAACTCAGCCAGTCACATAAAATTATTGATAAAAATTGGAAGAGTTTAGCCAGGAATAGTGAGTTGGTTCAAAAAGCATAAAATGCCTGCTGAAAGTGGCATCTGGTGAAGAAGAGACATCAGAACTGGAAATTAATTTAGGAAAATGGATGTGATGGGAATTAGGCAGAGAAAGCAGCAGGAGGGGTTTGGCTCTTCCTTTCCTTGCCCCTTCTTGAGTCTGTTCTTTGGCACAGGTACTGGGAGGACAAGTGGATGGGAAGGGACAAATTTCCCCTGTGCTGAATTATTTCATGCTCATCACCCATTCCCAGAGCTATCCTGAGGCTGTGTCAAAGGGAATGGTCTTGGAAAGCTCCTCACCTCTTGGGCTTTCATCAACAGATTCCTTATTTTCAGCCATTCTCTTCATTCTTGTTTTGTGTCTTGCTGCTTGCACTGTGTTGCCTTTAGAAAAGCAGACTTGGGTCCTCAGAGTAAGCTACTCCATCTCATCTCAACTAACTATTTTTGTCCTGGAAAAGACATTAAAAACATAATAGTAAATAGCATTTTTAATATCTGAATATTTTAATATCTTTGAGATTGGCAATAAGGGCTGTTTTGCTAACAATTGCTAGGGATGAAACCTGGAAACAACAGATTTTGAATTAAGTATTTAATACCTTAATTGCTTTTAATTTCTTATTTCATAAACAATTAGTGGGCTCTGCATGGCAGTAAGTTCCTCTGGCACAAAATTGTGTCTTGACCTGGACTTTAAACTGCTGTAGTTTTAATCCTGGTTCTGGGAAGCAGGTCTGTGTGAACATCTCACTTCTCGAGCCATTTCCATCTGTAGTGATGTCACTGTGTCCTCCTCTCCCTTCTCATCTCGGGCACAGCAGATTTTCAGTCCAGGGAGTCTTGGCACTTGCAAATTGGGAGGACATAAAAATGAGATTAAATGCCCTTGCAGCCCATGTGCCCTTCCTCCTCATTCTCCTTCAGCAGCTTATTCTTAAAACCCCAGCAGAATCTCATCCTGCTGCTGCTGAGCGTGCCTGGCACTGATTTGTCACCACTGTGTTTGAACTGAGATGCTTCTCACAAGCTCCCCAAAGCTCGTGTGCATTCACTCTCCCATCTCCTTTTCCTGTTACACACTCTGTTTTTTTCCCCCCTCTCTGTGCAGCCACCACAAGAGCCCCCAGGTCACACCAGCAGACTCCTCACCCCTCTGTGCCCCCCTTGTCCCTCGAGAAGGTGGCTGTGGTTTATCTGTGTGGGTGAGCCCTCTCAGCCAGTGATAAATAACTCACCAGCTCTTCCATCTTCACATGCTGCCCTCACTCATCCCAGAAAGCATCCTCAAACTTCTAACAGCAAACACACCCAGGCTTCAGCAGACACGGGAAACAGGAAGCATAATGAGTGTTTTCCTGCTAGAAGTAGGTTGGAATTGAAGCCTACTCCTCATCCCAGTACCTTTTATTCACATTCCTGGAATTATCTGGTGTGCTTGCTTTATCCCCAGCCATCTGTGATGGGCTGAGCTGGGAGAGATAAGCTCAGTAATCAGAAAATTGAGGGAAGCATTTCTGGCTGTGATAATCTTATCAGGCAGCTAATATGCATTAACATTTGTACAGCCTGATGATGCAGGTGGGCCTTTGCTTATTTTTTATTCCTGGATGTTTCTTGACAGGCAGGGGGAGAATACAGGGCTTTTTGGGGTGTCAGGGGGAATTAAGTTAAAACATTTTTTGATGCTCTCTTTCTTCTGCTCTGTTCCTTTGGTGTCAGAAAGGGGTGGGAGCATAATCCAGCCATCTATTTTCTGCCCTCTCCTGCCAGCAGCACTGCCATGCTCTGCCTGTCTTTTCTGGTAAGCACGGAAGGGCGAAGAGGCAGCGTGTCAAAACTTCAGTTCTGTCTGAGCAATATGACTGTCTGTGACAAGATGCTCCTTTTTCTTGTAAGATTGGAGAGTTTCTGTGAAAAGCTTGCAGAAGTTTCCCATTGCAATGTGATTTTTTTCCTCTACAAGTCTAATCTATGCTGTTGCAGGGAATGGTGTATTAATGGATTATTTCCCTGATGCTGAGTGCTGAACTCTCTGTGGTCATTAGTTTTGCATCTATAATTAAGGCTGGATTGCTTATGATTTTCCTCCTGGGTGAAAAAATATTGTTTCCATCAACAGATTTATTAGGGGAATTAGTTGACAGGTGGTAAAAAGACAGACGACAGAAGGAAGTCGAGAATCTCAAGCATTGAGTGTATGAAGAAGATCTGAGCTGGGAGAAGGTGTTGGAACAGAAGTTTGAGTGTCCTCTAGGTAGTTTGTCTCTGCTTACACTTCATAATATATGATTTTCTGAGGGGTTTAGAAACAAGTAACATATGGAGTTTATCAATCTGTGCATTGTCTTGGTCTCTTGAATTAGGGATCCAGACTGCTACAAGTCAGGGAGCCTGGGAATTGTAGAGTCTGGGTAAGAAGTTCTCATGTCTGTAGAGTTTTGAGGTACTTTTTTGGGAGTTCCTACCCAAACAAAGCCAGAGGCAGAAAATATTCTTAATTGTTTGTTTGTTCAGCCAGAGCTACCTGAGCAGCTAGAGCTAGAAGTGTATATTGGAAAGTGCTGGAAATATTCCCCAGACTTTTGGATTCAATGTATGTGTCTCAGAGCTGTTGTGGACAAGACAGTGTAATCCTGTGGTTCATTTCTTCTGGGGAGGAATCGAGTGAGGTTGAATTACCAATACTAAACCTTAAGTCCCAGCGAGCTCCTAATGCCACACAGAGTCTTCTGCATTCCATTATCCATGGGGGAAAATAGGGGAAATACCTGAAGAAGAAGCAGAAGCTTTGCTAGTAACATTCAACATCCTGTGCTTCATCTACTGTGGAGAAAAAGTCAAGAAAGGCAAAGGGAAGGAGGGTTAAGTGAGATGTTGACATTTAACACAAGAGAAGTTGTGCTTCACATCTGTATCATGAGGAGTCTGACCTGTGCAGAACCTCACGATTTCCTCCTCTCTCTGCTGTTCGTGTGTGGCCTTAGCAGTGCTGCAGGAACTAATATCTTTTGTCTCCTGCAGCTGGAGGTGGAGATGAAGGTCCTGAAGTCTCAGCAGTGCACGGCTGAGCAGAGCACTGTCGTCACCAAGGAGGAGGTGGACACGCTCAGGTAGGCAGAGCACAGGGAAGGCTGAGCAGATTCTGCTCTTTTGGGTGGAACTAATGAGAAGGGAAATGCCTGGGGTAGTTTCACTGCCTGCTGTGGTTGTTGTGGAGCAGCAGGTACAGCAGCTCACTGTGCTATAGTGCATGAGAAAGTTTGTATGTAGGCTGCCTGCTATTCAGGCACTGGGGTCATGACCAGAACACATTTTCCTTGTTTTCCTGAAGTAGGGTGTTCTTTTTCTGAGCACATTTTACTTTCTCACCAGCTTTTATGGATGTGAGAACCCCATGAAGCACTAGCAGAAACACTCAGCCCATGATCTGTCCTGCATTTAGATACTTTCTAAGCTTTGCTATCTTTTGGGAGGCTCAGGCTTTTTTTTTTTTTTTTTTTATATTTGGGGTCTTTTGCTGTCAGTTAATTGGTAAGCCTGGCTCCTGCATCACTATTCCCCCTGTTGACTTTCTTTCCTGTGGAAATGGAATTGCTGTTTATTTGTTGTTTTGACCAAATCTCGACTGTAAATACAGGATCTGTTGGCATGTGTGTGAAGAGGTTTAGAATCCAGCTTTTGTGCTGCTGATGCATGTGTAGCACTGGAGATAAAAGAGGGATGTTTCCCCTCGTGCATTGCTGGAGATGGCAGAGGGGTACCTGTTGTGATTCAGTGAAAGAGAAGTTACAAAACAGCATTTCAGCAGGGGATACATGAGCATTTACAAAAGCTACAGTGAAGCTAAACAACCTTTCCATGTATTTATTAAAGCATTTATAGCTTCCATTGCAAAGCAGGTGACACAATAAATACTGAGCACAGAAAAGTTCATCTGTTTCTGAATGTTTAATAAAGTTTCTCTTATTTAAGTTGGGCGAATCAGGTCTTCACAGGCTGAGTATTTTATTCTCAGCTGATGTAAGACTTTGGCTGGACTTTCATGTCTTAATTCTTTTCTATTTTCAGCTCCATCACAATCAAGTGTGACTGCCTCATAGGACTGAAAGCAAGGTTTTGCAGCAAGCAGAATCCTGCAGAAAGCAGAAATTACTGGCCTGTGTGTTATGGCTTTGCTCTTGTGCTTTGCCTCTGGAGCTTGTTTTACAGCTCTGAAAGCCTGGTTCCATAGCAGGAGGGAGGTGTTTGAAAATAACACATGTTCAGCTAAGCTATTCCAATACATTTTAGGGCTGTACACCTAATCTTGGGGACCTGCTCCTATAGTTCCCTCAAGGTGCTCTAATAGCTCTGGAGGCCCAAGGCATACATCTCCTTTTTTTTTTATTCTATCATATGTTTGAGTTCTGCTAAAGGAGAGAATGCTATGACTTCCCTTTTTCAGGGAGATAAACCTGTCTCCATCAACTTTTGCCTTTTTTTTTTTTGTTTGTTCTTGCTCATTCAGGCTTTTCCTTTGCTAAGGCACACTGGACCCTCGAAAACCTGAGGTTTACACTGCTGCAGGAGTATTCAGCACCTCCTTGGCAGCATTTAACCTGTTACTCCTGCATAATGATCAGTGTGTGTCAGAAAAGCCAGCAGCCTGTTTGCTGTCTTCTGGGACTTGCAGGTTTGCAGAGATTTTCTACAGTGCCTCCGTGGTCTCTCCCTCCCTGGTTGGTTTTGCTGCAGCACCCTTTCATCTGGGACATGTTCAGGCTCTTTGTTTTCCCCTCCAAAACTCTTTATTTGGTGCTTAGCTTCCCTGAACAACATTTGCCATCTATTACCTGAGCAGCTTCAGGGACAGTGTGTGTAGGGGAGCAGCTGGACTGCCACACAGTCCAGACCACTCCACAATGTGACAGGCTCTTGGACAGTGGGGGTGGAGATGGCTGGCTCTGCCCTGAATGAAAATCCATTTCCTGGGCAGGGATGACTGGAGTTCACAAATACTTGCTTGTTATGGGATTGTAGTGTTTGATTCAGCTCAACAGTAGTCCTAAAGTTCATAGATAATGTTTTTCCCTCTTTGTTTTTAAGGAATTTCTGTGACTGCTAATCTCACTTTCTCCTCCTCCCATGAAATGGTGTCAAACCTTTCACACAAAATATGTCCCAAAGCCAGGCCAGTTCCCAGTGTGGTGGATGATGGTGCAGAGCTCTTCTCCAATGATGGGCCATACTCTGAAGGTTGTTTCAGCAGAGGCCAAGCTTCTGCAGTTGTTTCACATTGATGTTCTGGTTTTTCATCTCTCTTGCTCCTGAAGCTGTGGGTGCATAGCAGCCACAGTTCCACGTTCTAATTCCAGACTGTTTTTTCCTGTATTTTTTTACTGAACCCCTTTTTGTTGTCATTGCTGTCATAAATACTTGTCCCAGCCCCTGATGCTGGTTATTTAGTTACAGAACTGTTCCACAAAGCATGGATTTGTTTGGTTTTGATCACCTTTTCCACTGCTCAGACCTAACAGTAAATGACTTGGTGCAAACCTTTCTTTCTGCTGGAGCACTGTAAGCCAGTCCCTGCTCCTTTTTCCTTACTGTTGGCTTCTATTACTGCTTCAGACATCTTGCACTGTCAGGCACTCCACATCTGAGTTGAGAGAAATTTCAGAATTGACTCCATAAAGATTTATTTTTATGTTTCTAGACTTATGCAGTCAATGGATATGGTTGGACTTTATTTTGCATTTTCTGTGCGTTGCTCAAGAAACTGGGCCAAGTTCTTCCTTCACAGAAGAGGCTCCTTCTCAAAGGAACACAGAATAAATCACTATATTCTCTCAGTCCTTTGGGGCTCAGGAAGAATGTGCTGTGATCCACATCAGAACACTCCTCGTGGCTCAGCTGGATGTGTCCCCTCTGTACAGCAGCAATGAACTGGGTGGGTGTGATTGAAGAACAGAAGGGGTTTGGAGGAGAACAGGGATGAGAATGGGCAGGGATTAGGGCTGCTGTGCTCATCCTCCTCCTGTGGGCCTCAACAGCACCAGTTTAGTCAATTTTATGTAGCTGCTAAGGAGAACAACACAAACTCCACTGTCACTCCTTCCTTCTACACACCACTGCCAGAAACTAATTCTGGGAGGAAGCAGGAGGAAGAGCACAGACTTCCAAACTGGAAAGTGGGGAAAGAAATGCCACAGCTTATGAGGGAGTTATTTCCATTTCTGTAGTTTATTGTAGTCTTTGAAATCCTGTAACCTGCAGGATGACGTGTCTGCTCCTCTGGGCTGAGCCCAGCCTCTCCTGTTAGCTGCTGTCACAGAGGAATGTGAAAAATAGGAGGAACCACTGAATCCAGCAAGAGGAGTGTGCACAACAGGAATGGGCTGCTGAGCCTCCAGGAATTTCCATATAGACCCCGTGGTTGGGAGCTCACTTCTGAAAACAAGAGCAGAGGAGACATAAAAGAGAAAAAAAAAATCCATACTAATCCTTTGTATCTGTATTCACCTCCTGTGAGTGAATGAGAGCTTTTAAGAAAAATATCTTTTGTCTCATTTTTCTTTAGTATGGAAAGTAAATTTTCAGCCAGAAACTTTAAAGACTTTATCAGTTTTTCCTCCTTCTCTTGAGAACAAAGTGCTATTTTGTCAGACCTTTTATAACTTTAAATTTGAAACTCTCTCCCAGCATCATCGTTTCTGGAGACACAATAAAAGCAGTGCTAATGCTGTCATTTCTCACACTTTTTGCTGCTCCCTCTGAAATAATATTTGTTTATATTCTGCAGATCCTATGAAAAGAAACAGTGGTCAACCCATTCAGTTCCTACTCTGTAGGGTACAGCATTTGGGCATTAGCACCTTTTAATAGGAAGGTGACAACTGTGCAGAAACTGGTATTTCACAATCTATAAATAAAAGGAATATATTTAAAAAGAACTTCACTAAAGACTTAAGTGGCAACAGCTGAAGGACCTTTTCAGCTGGAACAAATCTGAACTTTTTCTTTCTGCTGTCACACTGCAACCCCAGTAAATCCTAAATGTTTTCTGTGGATTTAGTGGCTGGGTAGAGTTACAGTAATTCAAAAGAAATTCATGTCCTTGCCAATGCCCATTAGTCACACTTGCTGGAATTCTGTCTGCTTTGCTCCTAACACCATCTCCCTGCCATCTGGGTCCCTTAATAGCATCTTCCCAGCACATGCATTTTCTGCTCCATTCAGTATTTTCCTGTTCAGCAGTTGCTTTTCCACATGGCCATGCCCCCTTCGCAGATGGGGCCTCTGTGAGACATGTCCTCATGGGTGATAGCCACAGGCAACCACACAGCACAGCTGAGAGCATTAAAAACCAATAAAACAAAGATAAAAGAGTCATGGTGGTGGGGGCAGTTTTCACTGGTTAATTCCACTGAAAAGCTCTGGACTCAGAGAGACTTTGGGAGTTGCCTGGATGTTGAAAATCCAAGAGCTTGCCCCCTTTTTGCCTCTCTGAAGTAGGAGCAGCCTTGGCTCACGATCTGAGGTTTTTAGACAGGCTGAACACACATGGTGGGATGTCTCCTGATTTTCACAAGTGTCATTTTAGGAAACCTGAGGCTGTAGGTGGGGTTTTTTTTCCTCATTCTCTCCCCTGGTTTGAGATAATGAAACATGCAGTAGGGGCAATATAAAGCTCCATTTTTAAAAGAGGGAAAATCCATGAGGCTGAGCAAATGCCAATGAATCTGTATTTTGCACTAAATTTGATCTTGTGAAAGGTTGTGGAGGTGGCATCAATTTACCTTATGCCTGTGGAGCCTTCAACTCTTGGTTCAGCTGTCTGATACAGGAAAATCTTCTGAACAGGTGAAGAGATCTTTGCCAGAGATCTTTTCATGTTTTCAAACCCCTGTATGGAGAAGTTCATGAATTCTCTACAAATTAATTCAAATGGTTTCTTCCTGTATCACAAAACTTGACAATGGAGTTGATATTTCAGAAAGTAACTGATGTTTCTTCCTTGTGGCACAACAGACACAAGGTTTTAAGGCCGGGTTGGATGGGGCTTGGAGGAATTTGGTTTCGTGGAAGGTGTCCCTGCCCATGGTGGGGGGGCTGGAACTGAAATATCTTTAATGTCCCTTTTAAACCAGACCATTCTGGGCTAAAAATCGAGCTGGTAGATGATTTTGCTGTACCCAGGTGTTTCTGTACCCTGGTTTTCATGGTACTCACATGGATTTCTCTTGGATTGTTCTCCCTACCTGAAAGTAACTCCAATATGTAACAAGAGGAGGATTGCAAATTGGTGATAAAATAGCATCACTTCTGTTGTGCAGATGTCCCTGGAGAGAAAAGGCACAAGGAGTGTGCACCAAGGCTGCCTTTGTGGCCGTACACAATCATCCCTATACGTGAACTTAATGAAAAAAATGTGTAAATGAAAAAAATCCAAGTGCCAAGCCAGTAAATATTTTTCAATATTTGACTTCCATATTTTAACCACCAGCTGCAAATGCTTTGCTGTGTTTATATATAGATAGGATTTCCCTTGCTTGTCTCTCTTTGCCATTGGGAAGAGTTCCCCAGGGGGGTGGGAAGCAAAGCTGGAATAGCACAAAGTGTTTGCTAATGGTTCTGAACGCTTTCCCACTGGAGATCCAGGACACTTAACAGTGTTAAAACAAGATAGGAGAGGGATAAATGGTGAAAGCACTAGTCAGTCCCAAAATCCTCTTGGCACAAAGGTTACAGCAGTGTTCTTGTTTCTCAGTGCAGAGGTTTTGTCTCTGAAGGAGAACCAGGGAGTGCCCCATGGGCTGACCCTGCCCAGAGCAGGGCAGGAAGCCCCAGAGCCCTAAATTGTGTCAGGAAAGGAGGATGCCCCCATAGCTGGGACCCTGGCAAGGAGCAGCCACCTGGGGGTGAGAGGCTGTGACCCTCAGCTCACAGGTGCTCCTGTGCCTGTTGCTGGTCACAGGGCAGGTGGCTCTGGAGAAGAGAGGGCTCCAGGATGACCCTATAGTGGCCTTCCAGTGCCTAAAGGGGCTACAGGAGAGTTGAAGAGGGACTTTTGACCGTGGCATGCAGTGATAGTACAAGGAGCAGTGGGCTCAAACTGACACAGGCCACGGTTAGATGGGATATTTGGAAGAAATTCTTCCATGTGAGGGTGGGGAGGCTCTGGCACAGATTACCCAGAGAAGCTGAGGCTGCTCCATCCCTGAAAGTGTCCAGGGCTGGGTTGGATGGGACTTGGAGCAACCTGGGATAGTGGAAGGTGTCCCTGCCCATGGCAGAGGGGAGAACTAAATGATTTTTACTGTCCCTTGCACCACAAACCATTTCAGGTTTCTGTGATATCTGCTACCTGACTGGGAGTGCCCCAGGCTTTCAATCTCCACTTGCTCAGCAGTGAGGCACGAAGGGCACAAACAGATTGTTGAATCCTAAAATTGCAGGTGAAATAGCACAAAAATATACTGGCTCTAATCTACCCTCATTATAGCTGTGTCTCAGGTCTTTGGGAAGTGTTTTCTGGCTGCTGCTATGAGTGATTTTCAAAGGGCAACTGAGAGGCCTGATCTTAAACCTCCCCACGGAGACAAGTTCTGCAAGCAGATAACAGCAGCATCCGATTATTTGTGAAGCTGGATGGGGAGAAATTTGTTCCCAATTAAAATTCAGCATGTCAAGGATGGAGAAAGTACTGATGAGAGTCCTGTGTCTGGCTCTGACCTTTCAGGAGCTGTTGTGCTGTTGTTCCTCAGAGAAGAGTGTTGCTCTCCTCACAGCCTGTTCTGCAATCCATTTAGAAATGCACCATTAAAAGCATTAATTCCACTTTGAATTTCCATTTTTCCTGACCTTTTCGGTCTCCTGCTTCAGCATCCTCCATCCCCACTAGCTTTGTGCCTCTTCTGAAAGTTATTGATGATATTTTTTAATGCCTGGGACAGTTCTAAAACTGTTCCACGGCATTTTAGAGGCTTCCAAGAGCAGAAAAAGATGAGACTTGATAATATTTGAAAATTGCCAGCAGGGGTCAGGCTTACAAATAATTTAAGCAATCCAAGCTGCATATTTATAAAGGAGAAATTTCTGTGCTGAACATGATGTGGATCAACCTGCTTCTATGGAAAAGTTTGGAACTGTTGCCAAATAAATAGGAGAGATGACTTCTTCCTTGTACCTGAAGTTGCTGTTGCATAACTTTGGGATATTGACAGATGGTTGCATTCTTTATTGTATGGTGCAAGGATTTTCAGCTTAATTTAGGTAATTTAAAAGTATTATTAAGCAAGATAATTAGTTTTTAATGAATATTCTGAGAAAAAGGATCCTGAGAAAAGTGAATCCAAAGATCAGTGTTACTCTGTGTTAGTTGCACAGTTAATCCCAAGAAGTTAACATGTGGAAGGGGAGGGTCTTGAAGAAGCATCAGGGTTTTGTACTCTGTACTTAAATGAAAGCAAAAATTTTAAATGCAAACTTTTATACATGTATCTCCTGCCTAACAAGTTTGATGGAGTTCTCTGAAGGACTCACCAGTCATTTGTCCAAGGCTGGTATGGTTGATCTGAGGTATTTGACCTTTCAAAAAGCTTTGAGCCAAAAGTCCCACGTGAGCAGGACAGAACATGTGGGTACCTTGCCAGGAGGCTCTCCTGGCTTCCCTGAGCCCTGTCTCCAGGATTTCCTGAGCCAGAGATAATACAATATATTTTTACTTTGTAAAATTTCATGCCTTTTTCTTCCGTTAATTTGCTTATGTAATATAAAGTTAAAATATGGAAAATCAAAGAATAAATATTTTCACAATGCCGAGGATTTTTCCACTAGGTCCTAGAATGGTTTTGATTGGGAATTGGGAACTTGTCCAACGCAAAAAAGGGGTCTGTGAGTAGTGAGGTGGCAGAGTTTGAGATAATATAAAATTATTTAGCTTATCAAAGCATTCAGAATTTCAGAAGAAATCTTAGGATGCTGCTTGAAAGGGGAGATGAAGTTGCATGTCAATAATTGCTAAACCCATGCACGTAAGAAAAAACACCCTTACTTTTACTCCCACAACAGAGAGCTCTAAATGAGCTGTTGTCACTCGAGAGAGAGATCTTACAATATTGTGAACAGCTTTCTGAAAATATTAGGTAGGTGCTCCATAGTTAAAAATACAAATAGAATACTAGAAGCTGTTGGAAAGGAAGTTGAGAATAAAGCAGAAATCCTCATTGTACCACTGGATATATCTGAGTGCTCTTTGTAGTTCCAGCTTATTTCATGTCAAAAAGTCTATATAAAACTTGAGGGAACAAGGAAGAACAATAAAAATATGGAAAATCCTTGGTGTGAAGGAAGACTAAACTGAGATTCTTCAGGAAATAATAGAGGAGGTCTGTACTGAGGTGTGGAGAGGAGAGTGTGGTACAATATTCACGACTTTTCATAGCAGAACTAACGGGCACTCAGTGAAATAATCACATGTGAAGTATAAAACAAACTGAACTAATTTTTCATACAGCACATAATTTAATTGTGGAACTTACTGCCAAGGAGTGTTGTGAAGGCCAAAAGTATAAATCAGATCAAAAAGAGATTTGATGCCTTATGGAGGTTTTAGCTGCTGGTGGTTATTAAACATGATGGTCTAGACTCAGTCTGTGGTTCAGAAGGTATCCAAGCTGAACTTGCTTTATATTCAAATTGTATATTTTTAATATACTTTTACAAATTATATTCTCATCATATAAACATGTCACTTTTAACCATATGTTTTAGCTCCTTCAGTAGTGCAGTTTTGTGGTACTGGGTGCAGGAATAATCTGATACTGTTTCTGGTTTCATGCTTTACTTGATTATTTGTGGTGGGACTGTGCAAGGACACCCAAAGTCTATTAATTTTCCCTTCTTCTCCAGGTTGAAAATCGAGGAGCTGGAAGCTGATCGCAGCAAGCTGGCAGAGGAGAACAGATCTCTGGAAATGAAGCTGGAGAAGCTCACTCTGCAGGTAGGAGTGTGGAGGTCCAGAGCAGCTGGAGAGCCTGGCATGGTCCATGTGCTGTGGCTGTTCTAACAGATGTGCCCAAGTGCTCCCAGCACGGAGCTTCCCTCCCCTCCATCTGGGCAAGGCACCACTGGGCAGCTGTGCTGACTGCACTGTCACACCTGTGTTTCTGACCATGCCATCAGAGAGGGTGGATATCAGATGCAATCACACAGATTCAGTTGTCCTGTTGGATTACTCTATCTAGGACTTCTCTTCTTGGAGCCTTAAAAAGTGGTCCATGTTAAGTAGCTCCACCACTAGAAATTGTCTGTCCCCAAATTCGTTCATGACAAAGTGGGAGCATAGACAGGGCTGATCAGCATGGAGTGGATGGGAAATTTTGAATTTTGTTCGTATTGCTCTCTGCTCTCTGCTCTCTGCTGGTATCAGTGATGGAAGCAGAGACCACCTCAGCAGGCAGGAGCTTTCCAAGGCAGGAACCATCAGTCTGGTGAGGGGATGAGCAGAAGGATGTGAGCTGTGCTCCTTTTGCCACTCTGTGTATTTTGCCTTTTTCCGGTGCTGTCTTCTATGGCAGAAGGTGTTCAGCTTTTCACTCAGGGTAGATCTGTGAAATCTCACACAAAGGCACCTGCAGCAGGTAATGGACTGGCTCTTCAGCTTGTTGTCACCCTAGGAACAGCTTTCCTGTGCAGAGGAAGAGCAGGGGAATTGCTTCAAGCTTTTGTGGTGATTCCTGTTTGAAAGATGCTGGAGCAAACAAGAACCTGAGCCTGTTGGTTCAGTCAAAGCCCACCCTTCTATGAAGAGTGTTCTCTCTTCTTTCTTTTCTCTCTGTTAAGTTGAACAATTTGTCATTGTAGAATTCTATTATCTTAATCTATCTTTCTTTTTAACTTTATTTTTCCTTTTTTTTTTTTTTTTTTGCAAATTGCTTCATGGTAGAAAACCTGCAGGTTTGAAATTACCCAGGTTTCAGCCACACCATTGATGTTATGTTGACACCTCTTAGATGTGAATCAATTTTTTTTTTTTTATTTTTATAACCCATTCCTGGAGACAGGGAAAGTGACAGCTTTGATAAAGCAGGGAGCTAAGAGCTGCTGAGCATCTCTGCTGAGCCATGTTTAGTGTGAAACCTGTCACCCTGCTCTCCTTTAATTGGGTTTCAGTCATCAGAAGGAGATGAAAGCTTTGGGCTGGTGTTTGGATGCTTAGGTCTCCAGTAAACACAGGAGCAGCTTTGGTTTCAGAGCAGATTACAGCTCAGGTCATGGTTAATCTGCCTTCATGGTCTTACAGTGGTTGCTGGCTTCCCAAGAAGGCCTGACCAGAGGAATTCCCTATTTTATTTGTGATATCTCAAAATATCACAAAGATCTGCTGTGTTTGTTCATACAAAGATGAACCAAGTGACTTGAGATGCCAAGTCTTGGATAGCAGGTCTAGGAAAGAGAAATCTTTGAGTTAGTGAGCTGAATTCAGGTAATGATGCTCTTCCATCTCCCTTGCCAAGGCTGAGGACATGGCTTTAACTCCTTATTTAACAGGAGGTAGCTCCTCCTGTCCCTAAAGTCTCACTTTACTTGTGTCTTAGAGGACTTGATGCCTAAAGTAGCTTTTTGAAAGAGAAGGAGTAGAGAGGAAAGCACAAGCACAGGAATATGCCAGCTGAATGCTAAAGTGTCAGTATTGATCCATGTGTGCCCACCTGAATGGCCAAGAACTCCTCAGAGGGAAAAACATCAGCCTTCCCAGTTTTTATTGACCTTGTGAATCAAATACCTCGACAGGCCAAGCTTAAAATTACTCTTTTTATAAACACATTGAAAGAAGGTTTGTTAGAGTGAGAACCTACAAAGTTAAGGATAAGCTTAGAAATTCACCTCTTCTATCAGTGCTGTGCAAATATGCTGAAAATGTCATTATACACTCAGATAAGGTCACTGAAGCATTGCTAGTTTGACATGTTATTTATTCCCACCTCTGAAAGAAATCATGGGGAAATGATGGGTTAAAATAAAGTCTGTATCATGAAGGGGAAAAAAAAGCAAGACAAACTACATACAGAAGTCACAAGGAAGTTTTACTGATCAGGAAGATGACTAAAACTGCAAACATGGGAGAAGCATGGCTTCAAATCAAATAAAGGTGTAAGAGAAGGGGCTGACATTAAACCAGGTAGAATGAAGGTGATTTCTTTATCTGCGGTTCTTTCTTGTAAAATAAAACCTCTGACTCCTGGAATTGTATCTACTAAAGGAAAGACATGTAGGAGGGACAAATTCAAATTCCAAATTAGGAATTTGGAAGAGACAGATTGTAGAATTAAGGCTCTGAGTGCTTGACACTGAACTGAATCTGTTGAGTTCACAAAGTTGTGTTTGGTGCATGAAATCTAGGGAGATACAGCTAATAATTTGATGTCAGTTTGAATGTGTTGAGGTGTAGAAAGGAGTTCAGTTTCAAAAATGTTTATCTCGAAATCACAGAATCATTTAGGTTGAAAAAGACCTCAGATAATTGAATCCAACCTATGACCCAACACCACCAGACCATGGCACCAAATTCCATGTCCAGTGTTTCCTTAAACGCCTCCAGGAATTGCAAATCCACCACTTCCCTGGGCAGCCCATTCCAATGTCTAATCCTCATTTCTGTGGAGAAATTCCTCCTCTCTATCCTTTTGCATCGGAATATTGGCACAGGAACTTTGCTGATTTCTGCACAAAAGCCCATTGTGAGCAAGGGGACCCTGATGGACTGGGCAGAGGGCAAAGGAGCACCTGGAGAGGTGCTTTTGGTGTTTGACTCACACTCCTTGAGCTCAGTATTAGCAGGTGAACTGAGGTGCTGATAGCTCTCCACAGCCTGGTGTATAACATCTGACATCTTCATGTATTCTGTGCTTGTGTGGGGACAGCTTGAATTATGCCTGAAGGCATTTTCCACCTCCACACACCCCATCTTCCAAAACCCCTTGCCTCTTGACACCTAGCTACAGGCTGCATTGATTTTCCTTCACTGGTATAAAGACTTTAGCATGGATATCACTCACTGGCCAGGTCTTTACTGCTAATGAAAACCTCAGATTACAAAAACACAGGAGATGTAGAGTTGTAGAGAAATGACACCCGGTTGAGACTGCCTCCCTGGTGCCCAGGATATTATCTTAAGGAAAACATTTGAAACTGTGGCTCAGGAGAGGGATTCAAATAATATGAAAAGAGTGGGTTTAAACACATAATTTTATCTCATCTCCTCTACCCTTTTTCCTTTCGATGAAGTAGAAAAACATTTCCAGGAAACCTGAGCTGCTACTGCTTCACCCATGGTGGGCAGGCTGAGATTTCAGAGAAAGGCTTGGTTTGTTTCAGTTATCTGAAATATCTGGACCATCTTCCAGAGGTGCTGGTGGAAAAGTGCAGCTCGATGCCAGGAACAAAAGAGACTGATCAAATCAGTGCTTTTTGGGTAAAGTGGGAGGAAAGAGTTGTGAGGAGTGTTCAATTAGCATTTCTTACTGCTAGGAGCCCTGTTTACAGGCAACCAAGCGGATGTGAAGTGTTCCTTATGCAAATACTGCTCTCCTGCTTTTCCTGCTCTCCTCTACTCTTCCAGCTGAAGAAGAGATTCTTCAAGGTTGGCTGCTTCAAGGAAGATTGATTAAAATCAGCTGCAGTTTGACTTAATTGGATCCATATGCTTGGAGAGGGAGCAGGACTAGTTAAAGTCCTCGTAATTAGTTCACAGCTGATTGGTGAGAAAAATGAAACTCCAGTTAGAGTTCAGATAAGTGGATCTGTATGGATAAAAGGCAAATAGCTGGGGTTTTTTTTACACTGAGATGTGTTTGGGCTTGAAAATCACCTCTAGTCCCATAGCCAGGCTGGCAGCCTAATCCCTTTGAGCGTGTGCATGTGTATTTATGAGACTGAATGGAAAGTGTGTGTATTTTCTGGGTTCTTTCTGAGTAAAAAAGAATCACCTGTAGATGCTGGCAGTCAAGAAAACGTGATAGAAAACTGGGAGAGGATCTCAGGAGTAGACAAAACCCAACAAGGGCAGTTTGTGTGTGGGAAAGGGTCATGACTTGACACAAATTCTGGACTGTCCAGCTTTGATTGCCATGTCCCTGCTCACAGTAGTAACTGGTTGTGTTTAGCCCCTGCTAGTCAGTAATAAGACAGCAACACTCTCAAAAATGCAGTATTATTCATACATATTGAAATGATTGATTTTTGCTATTTCAAAGCTCAGAAAGAGCTGACTAACTACATAGTGTGGGGACAGTCATCAGAAAGCTTACCCCAGACAGAAGCTGGAATTTATGTTAAACTTTGCTGTGTAGGATAGAAGGGACTGAATTGCTTATTACAGTGTCCTTGAGGGAAGTGCCTGCTGGGTTTAGTTCCCCAGAAGTGAGAGGCCCATGAATGATAGGAGTGCTGGATATCCAGAGCATTCATGTGTTTCTCTTTCCCCTTATCTCTGCAACCTTTGTGGTTGGGCTGGCCTCCTCCTTCTTTTAGCAATGTGTTTTGAGGGAATAACAAAACATGTGGGAGCTGTACTCCAGGGGAAGGTGGACAGAGAATGTTTCTCCTCTTTAAGCATTAATGACTCATTTTATGATTAGGGCTTTGGCAGCCAGGCAGTGACTAACTTAGAGTTAAGAACCCAAGGCAAAGCTGAGGTCATTTAACAGTCTAACTGTTCATTTTGTGACCAGTGAAGAATGATGAATGAATCGTTTACACTGTTATAAAACTTAAAAGGACATGGTCAACCTTTCAAGGTTCTCTAATTGGCTTCTCAAATGCTCACGAGTCTTCTTCCTGGATTATCCCCATGCCTTCCCTTTTCACAAACTTCCTGCCCTTTTTTTCTTCATCTGTGCATGCTGAGGTCTGTGTTAGCCTCTGTGGCACAGCTGGTCCCTGTTGAAAACCTCACCCAGATAGTTCAGCCTCTTTTTTTTTTTTTTTTTTTTTTTTTCTAGAAGGCTTCATTAGATGGTTCTGGGCAAATCACTTGGCATCTCTTCAGTCAGGTACTATTTTGGCAAGGTGTAGGAACAAATTTGCGTGTACTCCAGAGGGACTTAATTATGAGATGGAATAACTGAGAGCATACAGCAGGAGACCCAGTAAGGAGAAGATGAAGAGAAGTGCAGGTTTGCAGAAGGTTGGATCATATTGTGCTGCCCCACTCATCCAGTGCATCGAGTTCGTGGGAGTGTGTGCAGTGGGTGGGGAACAGAGGGATTTGTGATCCGTTCCACAGGCTCCTGGATTTGATCAGCAATAAGCTCATCTTCTACAGGCAAAGATAATCTTCTAAATTTCACAGGCAGCAGCAGGTCTGCACTGACCTAAGGAAGTGTATCTGCTCAAGTGTATATATAGGCAGAGACCACCCTGGGGATCACTCCACAGTTTTGCTCACAACTTCAACAAAAAATATGTGATAAACAGACATCATGGGTATTAATTTATGACAGATCAGAGTGTGTAATGCTTGCATAAAACAGGGGAGAATATTCACACAGGAAGCTGGCTTTGATTGAAGAAGGGGCCAGTGAGTCTGGTTCTGGGGATGACAACAGCAGTGAAAATGGGATGGCACAGGCAGGGGCAGAGGAGCACCCTGGAGTCACCCAGCATGTCCTGGTGGTTGGCCTGAGCAACACCTGGGCTGTTACACCCCCTTCACTTCAATTATCTCTGGAGCTGGGCAGGAGAAACTAAGTCTGACCTACCCTGCTGTGTGGGTGTCCCTGTGTTCACATCTGCTAAGAGTCTGGGCTGGAGTGGCACCTAAATGAATGGGAGGGAAAAGAGCTTCCCCTGTAATGTGCCCATAAATTGTGCAGAAAGGATCATATGAGTTATTTGGGAAAAAACATTGTGTATCTTGTGCCACGTGGATTAGGTACTGCAGGAAATCCTAGAACTGGTGTAAAATGGAAGGAGTGTAGAACCTGCTGTGATGCAGCCCCTGGGGATTACGTGACACTGAATTAGCTGGGGCTGTGCAAATATTTGTACGTGTTAATTCTAAATACATTGCTGTTATTAGAATTAACAGAAATTAGAAACGTTCCACGGGAGCAGATAGGAGAAGCATAAACATGTCATTTACTTGTAGGTTTGTCATTAGGTGGTTCAAGGAGAAGCTGTTTGATGGCCTTGGTGGCTCCAGTAAATGTGATGTGCAAAGTGGATGTCGAGTGAATCAGGGACACACACAGAACAGACTTGCTAATGTTTGTTAACATCAGGGACCACGAGGGCATGGATTCACATTTGTGCTGGAAAATTTTATCAACATGCCCTTTAAAAAAAATTTTTTAAAGGAATTCATACATTGAATATTAAACACCTGAAGGTCTATAAATTCAACTGCCAGAGCTGCCACCGTATTGTTTATTTCATGCAACACCTTTCTCAGAGTTCTGCAGAAACTGATTAACATTTGCATAATACATTTAACACGAAAATCCAGAATAAATTCATTAATGTTCTCCTGCCACTACCCTTGAAAATATCAGCAGCTGTGTGGCATCACAAAGCTCATTAGACGAGCAGAGGGGGAGGAAGGGCGAGTGCTGGATTTCCTGAACAGCTCTGAAACAGGAAAGGTCAGTGCACTGAGTGTCAGCACCTGAGCAGCAGCACGAGGAGCTCAGAGCAGGCAGGGAGAGCTGGGCCATGGGAAATGTCCTGCAGGAAAAGGTCGCTGTACCACTACACAGGAAACATGAACTTTGGGAGGCTCCATCCATGCTGGAGTAGAAAAACTGAGCACAAAATGCAGATGAGGATGCTGCTACACTAAGGAGGAGGCTGCTCCTACAGCATGTGTGTTCTGCAGGGGCAAGCAGCAGGAAATTGTTCTTCTGTGCTATAAGAAAGCTGGCTTGGAACAAACCTTGGTTTTCTGAACAGGTGTTGCAGAATAAACAGTGATGTTTTAAAAGTTGTGCAAAACTTGGTTGCATGGCACCAGACCACTAAATCTGGGGTGTGTGCACTGCCTTTATGGGAGTGTGGGGGCAGAGACACTGCTCTTGTATGGTAAAAAGGACAACAGTGTACAAAAATTAGTAATTTCAGCTACAACTGCACATTCAAACTTTCAGTTGTGTATTTAAATTCCCACCCAAAAACTTACAATGCATGCCAGTGAAGTAGTGGTAAATAACAACTCCAGAAGGCTCTGTGTGTTTCAGTAATGCCCAGAATCACACTGTAGGTGAAAGCCAAGGTTGATGAGACGGAAACAACCATTTTAAAATGAGACTTCACTTTTAAAGTTCTCTAATCTTACTTATCACACAAAGAAAAAGCAAAGTTTTAGGAAGCTCTAAGAGTGACTGTCCCTTCTTTGTTTTCTCTGTAGTCATTCAGTGGCACAAATTAGTTTTCAATTGTTCTTTCTTCATTTTCTATTCTTTTTCTGCTGCTTTGAATTCTGCTTCCATGTCGCAGAAACAAAACAAAAATGTCCTTTAGACCTGTATAACGCAAATAACGCTTCGCAAGGTTTGTTTACTGAAGCTTTGTGCTTCCTCTCAGACTTTTATGAGTACCATGTCCATGAGTTGCAGCTCTCTCCACGTTAGGCTTTTAGCTTTTCATTACTCATTACCATTTCAGCCTTTGGTTGATGACCCAATTATTTCTGAGTTTTGGATTAAAATGAAGTAATAGGTCACAGTTTGATGCTGCCCTTGTCTTTGCCATTTCTGTTGTGGTCTGGCTTTGTAAAGTCCAAGTTTTCAGTAATATTCTTCAGCAGTTTTATTCTTCTGATAAAGATACATTTTTCCTCTACTACTTGGTATATGTAAAACTTGACACCATCTCTAGGAGACAAAGGGCCAGGATATGTCACCCAGATTATGGAAAATAAATAAATCAGAATTTAATAATGTTTTCTCTGAGTGTGTGATGAGGGGAAGAGGAAAAATCTGCCTGTTTCATGTCACAGTGAAGAGAGGGCAGTGTTTGTAATGATGTTAAGAGATACAGGAGGCAATGGGGAGATGCTGTGAGCTGAGGCACTGGTGGAGGTGGCAGTGTGCATCAGAGAAATACATTTTTGTGTGACCTCTGTCAGGGGGATTCAGGCATGTGAGATGTTGGTATGTTATCTTACATATCCCAGAACTCTTCCCTTTGATCAGACTGACCTACCACCTCTATGACACTTGGAGGCAGAGATTTACATTTAAAAAATGCGTTTTCTCTGAAGAATTTCTTGGAATAGTAGGAAGGAAACTCGACTTGCCTCTGTCACTCAGATGTGGGGCATTGGGCATTCATCTGGCAGTGCAGGCTCGGGGTGTACCCAAGGGGCAAGTGGGGAGAAGTAACACCCCAATAACAGAGCACACCCTGAACACAGATCATTATTCAGGCCCTTCCTAGCCCAAATTTGGCCCAGTTTCCATTTGCTGTTGTTTGACGAGACTTTAAAGAGACATGGATCCAGACAAGTGAGAAAAAAGTAATTGTTTTTGACAGCTTTCCTGGCTAGATTTGAAAGACAGGTAACAGTGGAATGGAAGATGATGCCTAATTTAGGTAGGAAGGCTGTTGTGTTTAAATGAGGATGGACAGTTGGAGTGGCAGGGTAAGTGAAGTGCTGTGAGAAGAGCATCCCCTTTGTATCTTTTTAAAAAACGAGCAGTATCCCATGAGGGGGTTCTGTGTGTTCAGGAGGGGTGTGGAAAGCCCAGGTGTGTTCCGTGCAGGTGGGAGGGCTCCCAGGTGATCCATGCCAGCCTGCTCACCCAGGCATGGGGCTCAGCTCCAGCAGGAACTCTGCTGCTTCCTCTCATCAGCATTTAAACCCCACGTTTCCTAAATGATGCAGCAGCTCTGTGCCTGTTCTTTGCATTTTTGGCAGGACATTTAAAATGAAATAAAAACTCCCTGAAAGCTGTTATGCATGTTGGACATGACAGAAGATGCTCAGTTGAGATTGTGACCTTTCAGAACAAAGACACTGCTTTTGAAAAGAAGGTTCATTGTGCTTCTGGCTCTAGTAAGATGAAAAACTTGAAAAACCAGTAACATGAAGGCTGTGCAGCAAGGATGAGCTCTCCAGAGGTCCTCTTGTGTATTTTTGGTTGTCTTCCAGTGGATACATTCTTTCTCTCTGTGCAGTGCTACCACAATCAGTAGTAATTACAGAAATTTTCTCATTTTTATGAGTGGAGGGATGTGAAAAGCTGTTGACAGCAGACTGCAAAGGAGCTCAGCTGTGGAGCTGCTTTCCCTCTAGATCCATCACAGCCAGAGCTGCTGACCTTAAGGTTATTTCCCAAGGAGTCAGGACTTGCTCAGAGGTCAGTCTGTTCAGTGTGCAAGGAAAAGTGTGATTAGATATGTCTGAGCTCTTATGATTAATATTAACATGGTAGAGCTGCCCGAACATTTAAATACAACACTGGGGAATTAGATTTTTTATATATGTTTGCATATATTAGAATTATTAGAATGAATGTCAATGTATTTAAATGCAGACATGACTTGGTATAGATGGGTGTAAAATAGGAATATCACCTACACTGGCTCAGCAAAATCCAAATGCCAAGTGGTGGCACATAGACAGTAACTTCTACAGCCAAACAGTTTGAGGATTGAATGTCAGTGTCTTCTGACTTTCCTGCTTTTTCAAGGTCTCTGACGTCTTCTGAGTGTGACGCTTCTGTTGACACTGCTTAGAAGATCTGTGTCTGTATCTTGAGATTTTTGTGTGGTCCATTCTCTCAAGCATCCTAGAGAAAAAAAAACCACTGGACATGCTGCAAAAGCAGATCTGTCAGTAAATTCACAGGTGTATTCCTCTTAAGCCTACCCTTTCATCCTTCATATTTTAGTTCCTTGGCTGTTTCGTTCAACTTAATGCTCTTTACTGACGTTTCCTGCTTCCAGGGGATCAAAAATACAGTCTGAGTCCTTTAGATTGTGAGAAAGTTAGAGATGGTGCCCTTCTACTGATTTACTCAATGATAACTTGAAAACTTGTATCTGGGCAAGGCTGCTTCTGAAGTGAATTTGTCTTCAGGCAGGCAGCTCAGGATAATGTTGAATTTGCTGGTTGGAGCCGTTAACTCAAAGCTGTTCAGAATCCAATAGATTGCCCCATAGCCATTCCTCTTATTGTTTCAGTTTATCCACAAATCTCTCTTACTCTTGTAAAATTGAAATGAAGATGAGACGACTGTCCCCATCTGAAAAGATTTCAGTGCTGCTTGAAGTCTCCTTGCACTGGCAGAGAAAACAATTGAGCTTTGAGCTTGAACTGAGAGACAGATAAGATCACCAGGAGATTTCCACAGCAAATGCAGAATATATTCTTTTCTAATGGATTCTTAGTGCTGTCTGGCAAGTAATTGAATTACTTGGGTATGAAGGGAGAGGGGACTGGGTTGAGGCTTTTTGGTGTTTGGTGGGTTTTTTTAAATCTCCCAACTTTCATGAAGATAGGAAGTAAACCATGGTTTCTCTGCATGACACAGGATGTGTGTCAGACGTGGGGGAAGCTAATTAAAGTGTCACCATACGTACATGAGGGTGATGAGGCAGAAAAGACCGATCACTGCCTTCATTCTAAGAATTTGTCTGTGTCCCTGCTTCTCTCTCCTCACTGTTAAATCTGCAAATAATTCATGCTCTGGGGGGTAGGAATGAGGCCACTGGGTAAATCTGGCCTCTCTCTCTCACTGGAGTAAAGCATAAAATAAATTCAATCCATTCTTGCTCTGCTGCAATTCCTAAGGCAGTCTCAATCCAGCTGGGCAGTAGCAGTAGTGCCTGTTCCTGCTGTCCCATCGTAGCCAGCACTGGCACACTCTGCCAGAGGACCAGTGCTAGCAGGGGTTAGCACTGGGGCAACTGGGAGGGTTCCACAGCCAATGTGTTTCAGTGCACAGCATGTGAGGGGACAGAAGCAGAGCAGCATCCGCCTCTTTCCCATCCTTTTGTTTAGAAGTACGAAGTATGTCCTGGAAAACCGAGGGAATGATGGAGAGAGATAATAACTCACCCTTTGGTGTATTCTTTGGAAACACTCAAATTGCCAAGAGGTGGTCCAAGCCTTACAGCCTGCATCATTGAAAACCACTGAACAACAGCAAAATGAAAAAAAGGGGGAAAAAAAAAAAAGATGATCATCAGGGAAATTGCAGATAATTAGAACGTGGAATGATTAACATTAGTCAGTGTACTGCATTGGCAAGGACTGTGCAAGTTGACATGATGGGCCTCTTCCATATCAAACATGCAGTTTTTCAGCATTCAGTTAATAGAGTTCACAGCTGAAACAAGCATTTGGTGCTCATGTAACATTGCACAGTACCTTTCCTCTCCTGTGGCTACTAGAAGGACCTTCTTTTTTTCCCTTTTGAGCCTACTGATACTGAAGGATAAAAGCCACTCTCACCACAGAATTATTCTACATTGTTTTGAATGACAGCTAGACATGAATTCCTGGTCATTTTCTTCCTGTTGTGCCTAATGGAACTTCCCTAGAAAAAAGTCTCTGAAATTTCAGGACAGGGTTTTGGTCTTCTCAAGGAGAGAATACAGGGACTCAGGATATCATATACTGATATTAAAAACAAATACTTTTATAAAGTCTACTTTATAGTTGGGTCAGAAGACCCTCTCATTTTATCATCTTCAATATTTGCAGATTCCTCTTGCCAGCCTTTGTGTGTGGGCCCTTGGATTTGCCAAAACTAACCTGGTGCAAGAAATGAGATTTAACACCAGATTTAATAGCTAATTTTGTAGCCTGATTGAGTTTGGAGCAAAACTTGGAATGCAGAATGACCTCAGTGGTCCCCATCTCTACCAATCATTGCAGACCAGTAAATATTTGTTCTCCTTTGATTACTGCTAACCCCACTCATGTATGGACCTGGGCACTGGATGTTTTGTCTCCCTCCATTTTCCCAGGATCTGCAGTGGTTTTCTGCTTGCTGTGCTTAGACATGGGCTGGTGCCTGGTGTTTGTGCTGGGGCACTTCTGGACACCACAAGCTTTCCCCCACCTCTGCACATGCTGAGATCAGGCACATCCTTCATTGCAGCCGATAAAATCTGCTGGTGTGCTGTGGCAGAAAATCCCTTGATCTCAGTAGTGCTTTTCTTTTTTCTTGTACCCCTTTACTATGTAAATAAACCATCTTTTTTTCTGTAAGATGTTGGAGAGCACAGTGCCCGAGCCCCCCTCTCTGCTCCGTGCACGGCGTGCGGGGCCCTGGGAAAGGAATTGCGGTCACGCAGGTGTGCAGTGAATATGGAGAGGCTGCTTGGTGGGGTTTGTATTTTGTGGATTATTTTCTCGCTCCTCCTGACCCTACCTCAAATGAAATTCCTGCACTTCATCCTTGCTCTGGGCTGGGCAATCAGCAGCTGCAGTCGAGGGCTGTAAGGAGGCAGTGGTGGGGCATACAAAGCAGTTGTGTTAGGACTGAGCAACCAGGACTAATGGGGAGCAAGGCCGGGAGCAGAGACAGAAATATGGCAGAATAAGATTCATTAGGGATCAGATTCAATAACTGTAAAATGATGAGAAGTTTATGATCAAAGGCTTACTTCGAGCATTTTAATGACATAGTCATTTAATCCGTTCAAAGCAGATAGATAAGGAGTTAAGTGAAATCTACAGCAGCTGCCTTTCTGAGCTGTTTATGAACCTGTTCCAGGCTACAGATCACTGTGAAAGGCACAGGATGGATGCTTGCTGTACAAATTGTATAGTATATAACGGGCTACCAGGCTTTACAGGCTGATTTACATATGAGGTCAGTAAAACTTAATGCAAACACTTGTGGTTTGTGTTATTAGTGTGTGTGGTTCCTCGGCTATTTTTAATGTGCATGCTACTAGCAAGAGTACAGAATGAAGGAAAGAGCAGAGTTATTTAAAAACCTTTCTGTGCCAGGATATTTAATTCCCAGTGGGTGTATCTCCTCTGGAAGTAACATCAGTATAGGCTGTTGTGGTGACAAGATTCAGATGGGCTCTGACACTCAAACCACCAGGTCATCAACCATAGGAATTATGCATCTGAAAAAACCCAGGAGGGTCAAGGGGGCACACAAATTCTTTCCCATCCTTTCCTTCTACTGTTGCACTTTTGCCACTCTCTGTCTCTCTTTTGGGGACCCTCGTTGGTTGGTTAACTTCCTTTCCAGCTTTTCTTGACAAGCACTTAAAAACTCTCATGGGACAGTTGGTGGCATTTTGCTGCCTCTGCCTACAGAGTACAGCTCAACTCAGTCCCTCATTCTCACACGCTTTTAGCCTCCTGGACACCACGAATTACAGCTGGAGTGCTGCATGTGCCTGTGGACTGCACCTTTTGCTATTCTCAGGTATTCACTCTCCCCTTCAAAATTCTCCCAACACACACACAGGTTTATAACAGCACTTACAGCTCCTCCATCCCACCTGCTCCTTCCCTTCCCCTGGGTTAAACCCTTGCTCCTGTGCACACACTGCTGTGGAGAAGCAAGCAGAGGGGGCTCTTTCTCTACTCACAGCTCGAGGCTTGTTGAGCTGCTGGAAGCAAAGTAGCTGCTGCTGCTGCATTGTTTAAGGCCATGTTACAGCTTGGCTGTGTGTGATGCAGACACAAGATCAGAGCTGGTATCGAGCTGGTGGGGAACAGGAGAATTTCCCAGGGCTCCAGGCCACCTTGTTTTCTACTTACACGGAAAGTTGCTGTCCTGCAGTGGTATTGATTAGTTTTAAAATAGGGAGGTGATAAATGGAGATTTCAGGTGGTTCTGGTCAATGTGACTGCAAGGGATGGAGCCATTTAAATCGAGTCTGGAATATCTTACCTTACCTCATGCTGGTTTTCCTAGGAGGGATCTGCTTATGGCTAAGAGGAACAGTGTGGTCTCATGGAGGAGCCTTCTCAGCTCTCTTCACTTGTGCTTTGCACAGGAACCACCTGCATCCTCTTCCTCCAGCTCCTCTCCCCCACACCAGCTCCCTCTCTGCTGTGGTGTTTGGGATGCCTGTCACAGCTGCTCAAAGGCTGCTGCACGTCTGAGAGACCAGCCAAGGCTGAAGGTTACAAATCCCTTGCAGCATCCCCTGGCAGCCAGGTTACAGATCAGGGTTTAAGCAACCTTGGGACCACTGTCAATCTGCATGTTCCCATTTCTTGAAAGAGAATTGGAAAATATTTGTCTGCTTTGAAAAGAAGTAAAATTTGTCTCTTGAAATGCTGGCACTCACTAGCAGACAAGTCTCTCATTACTCCACTCCCCTGTTGCTCCCCTGTGTCCCTGTGTTTTTTCAGCTACTGTTCTTTCTCAAGAGCTTAGAGACTGAGCACTTGAGAGTTCACTTGTAGAAAGTAATACACAAAAAACTGGATTTAAATTCATTTTCTGCCTTCAAGTACCTTGTTCTTTGAGGGTGCCTGTTGCACTGTATTTACACATGACTAATTCAGTGGTGATAATGCTTTGGACTAGCAGCAGCTGCCCAGATGAGAACTGGCAGTGCAGCACAGTGACTTACCACAATAAGAATAGTGTTCCACCCCTAACCCTATGTCAGGAGCACTGGAACAAGTTTTTAATCTCTTGAATGCAAAGGTTGTCTGTGGTAGCACAAAAGCCATCCTGACAAGCCCAAATTAGCAATAAGGTTGTTGTAAGCAAAAAATTCAGGACTTAGACTCTCTTCTTCAGTTATTTATAAATATTTGGTCAAGTAAGCTTATGTGTGGAAAATCAAAACCTCCATATAAATGAGGAGAAGAGGCAGGAGAGAAAGCTCAGCAGCAGCAAGAGGAAGATGGTGCCAAAGCAGAGCTGGGGATGTGTCTGGGTTATTGACAGTGCACAGATCTGGCAGGCAGGAGGTGATGCCACTTCCAGCTGTTGTGGGTGTGACTGAGTCTAAGCGGCAACTGTGGAATCTGTAGATAATACCCTGAAATGTGGTCAGTTGTGCTGTGAAGGTGATGCTCAGGCCCTTGGCCACAGCAGTCCCTGTTGGCACGGTGTGGTTTGGACATCACAGAGGGAAACAATTCTGAAAGAAAAAGGTTTTGCAGTAACACATTTGCTTTGAGCATTTATTGCACCTGTCCAAATCTATCAGGTTCAGTCCATTGTCAGATTCTGGCACAGTTAAGTTTGCCTGGAACAGCTCTGGACTTCTTTGGGCACAGCTGGCTCATCTTCACAGAGGTTGCAGGGACTGCCCAGCCTGGTAACCCAAAATTTGCTGACCATCTCACCTGGCAGAGCAGCAGTTCTTTGCCTGGTAGTATTCCATTTTTTTTTTTTTTTCCATAGGAGACTATCTCATTTAACAGCTTTTGAGAGAGGCAAACACATTTGTGTGTGGTTTAACTTAATATACAGGCTGCAGAGCTGAAGTGAAGGCACTGATCAGTTCTTACAGTTGAGATAACATTCAGAAAACAAATTAGAGTTTGCGGTTGGTACGGATCCAGGCAGAATTCATAAAATTGAATAGTATTTTCGAGTTGAATGTGGACAAACTTATTATGGATCCAGAGAAACCAGGCATGTATTGAGGAGCTAAGAGATTTGTGATTTTTTTTTTCTTATTAGTATAGAGAAGCAACCGTGTTATGGTCTCCTGTAGGGCATTTGTAATGTGGGTTAGAGTTACTGGCAGTGGCAAGGAGGTAGTTGGGGGATGCACAGCCTGAGTGAGGGTAGTGGGTTGGATTTTATCTGTTGTAGAAGACCAGTGTGCAGCTGGCTGGTGAAGCTGGTTTTCCCAGTGTGGCAGCTCATGATGTTCCAGGTCTTTCCTGAGGGCAGAACCATAAATTTTTATCTGTCTGACACTGTGCTTGAGGCACATGAAGAACCACTGTCATACTGTTGTTACTGTGAGTCGTGCATGCTGGAGCAGAAATAATATGGCATTACAGGGGGAAATTGTGCTTTTTCAAGGTGTTTGCTTTTCTGCTGCCCTTGCACTCTGCAGTCCTTCAGGTGCCTCCCCAAAAGTGCTCAAGACTTGGTGCCCTCCCTTCAGAAGGCAGATGTGGGAGATGAGTGGGAGACTGGCAGCTGGATATTGGGTGGAAATGTGAGAAATAGTTTGTTAAAGCTTTGGCTTTAATGAAGGTGAACACGTGTGCAGAATGGTTATTTTACAAAGAATGTGTACACCTGGCCAGGGGTGTTGCAGATAGAGATGTGTTTGTGGTTTGTGACTTGCAGAGCTTCCACATCTCTGTCCATCTTTGTTTCTCTCTTCATCATCTCTCAGAAAAGTAGTTCTTAAATTGACTTTACTCCCTTTAAATGAGGATGGAGGCTCCCTAATGTAAGGCCTGGGGATCAAGAAAGATGGCAGGTGACAAATCTGTTTCCATTCTCTGATTTTTTGCACTCTTAATCACCAAATAACCCTTGTAATTTTCCAATGAGCTGGATTAAATCTGTATGGGTGAGCATCCACATGTTCAAGTTGTCATTACGACTGTGAGAAAGACATTTCCTTCAGGGAGAAAAAAAGCACAATGTCAGTGGCTGGGTCTTAAGTATCATTCTGATTTTCCATCACCTGAGGATTTGAGCAGCCTTGCCGCTCTGGAATATTGAAATGAACATAGATTTGAAAGTATTTTTATATTTAGAGGCATGGATTCTAATATAATTTCTCTACAAATTAAAACTCTCCTTGAAAAAGATTAAACTGTCAGTGATAACATCTAAGTTCTTGTTATGTCTAAGAGGAATAAATGCTGAAGTTACAGAATTGTCTGGAGGCTTATAAAGTAAGAGAGGGAATTAATGATATGAGAGAGAATGGATAAAAGTATTGGATAACACTTTTTTTTTTGAATTAGAGGAAGTGGGATGAGTTGAATTAAGAGGTTTACGGCCAAAAAGAATACCCATTACTCTGATATAACACAAAAATACAGTTTTAAGAGAAATCTGCCCAGTGACTTGTGGTTGCTCCATAGACTCTTTTTAATAAGATATCAAGTATTGATTTAAAGACACTAAGTAACAGACAATGTATTGGTTTCCCTGGTTAGCCATCCCTATTAAAAATATATATTATTTCCATTTCACTGGCTTCACCATGAAGTGAAGCTATCGGGTTCTCTCCATGCTTTTGTTTGCTACATTAAAGAACCATTTAGTGTCAGATTTCCACCGAAAACCCAGATCAAATTGCTTCTGCCTTCTCCATAGCAAATGAAATAGTTTGATTTCCATTAATTTCTCAGTGGAAGATATGTTTTTTCAGACCATGAGTCATTAAGGCAAATCTTCTCACCACTTTCCTTAATTTTCAACAGCACCCTCACCTCTGCACACCTCACCTGGGTGTGTTATCACTGCAGGGGTCTCATCAGTGCTGCCTTCAGGGACAGTATTGTTTCTTTAGTCCTTCCTGCTCAATGATACATAAAGATCCTGGCTGTTCTTGTCTTTTTTTTTCTCCCCACAGCATTAAATTAGAGGTAACCCTTAGTTATTAACTGTGGCCTCCTCACAGACAGTGTCTTCCAGAAAGCACCTGCTGTGCTGTGTACCTGAGACTGCTCTGCTCTCTGAGATCTCTCACGGTGCATTTGAATTCACAGGGAATGATTGTGCCTATGCACAATCAGATTTCTGAGCTCTCTTTGTGGGCTTTATTGTTTGCTACAATTCTGCCTTTGTGTTATCTGCATATTTTAGTAAGGTTTTATTATTTTCTTATGTATCTTAGAGAATGTGTGCTGTATATAATCGGCCAAAGAAGCAATTTTGTTGGGAATGTAACAGGGAAATGTCAGTATTAATTCATCAGCTTTTGGGCCATTTAAAAACTGCCATAGTCTGATTTTGCATCCTTCTGGTTTTAAAAGAAGATGCGATTTTGATACCGAGGCAAATATATTACAGAATTCCTATTCTGTAATGTCAACACAGTTATCTTAGTTAACTAGACTTGAAATCTCTTCAAGTCTGTTTGACAAGACCCGTTTTCCATGAAATTGTGTTACTTGCTTTTTCTGATCTTTTCTTCTAATGGAGTTATGTATCAGCCCTGTCTTGTGAGTTAAGGAGATTCAGTTTGCTGCATTCTGGAAGCTTCATGAAAAGTGAACAAGGCAGCAGATAACTCGATCTGTATGAGGCGAGCTGGTTAATCTCATTTTTCAGTCTTCACAGTCTATTCACCAGCCAGTGCTGTCTCATTCCAGCTGCAGTAAAACGTGCAGATCAATACTGCCAATGGGTGATTAGCAATTTGCAAACTCCAGTAAGTGAATACATCCGAGTCAAGGTTTGAAGTTGGAGAAGAAAGTGGAGGAGGAGTGATTGAGTGGGCTGAAATAATGAAAACGGATATTTCCTCTCAAGTGAAATGTAAGCATTGTTGAGCTCTGTTAAGCAAGATGATGGCAGAGATTTGTACTCCTTTCACAGTGATTACAGAAAATAATATTTTTTTCTGAAATCACTAACATCAAATGTGCTTTTCCCTTATCACCCCTCTTGATCTTTTTTTCCTCTGCTATTGACCTGCTGGAGGATAAAAATGTCTAAATTTATGCAACTGAGATGTTTATCGTTGTTCTTGAGGCCACTTTTTGTTTGTTCAGTCAGATGAATTCCAAGGTGCTTGTCTACTACTCAGTTTCAGGCAGCAGAAGATCCCTGGTTTCTGTCAGTATATTCCATACCAAAGACAATTTTGGGGTTCTGCTCATGAAAATAGCTCAATAAATACCTTTAGCTCCCTTGGAGACCCTGTGTACTGCCAAAGAGTGCAGCTGAAGTAGCAGCAATTTTAAGGTACTAAAACTGCATTAAAAACAAATCAGTAACTGAAATATGGAAAAGGACCGGGTAGTTCCTACAAGAGAGGAAAATTGCATTGTCCCTAGCAAATGTGGTCTGACCCCTGAAATTCAGGGTGATTGTGTGCTTAAAGCTGCCACCTGAAAATCTGTGGCTGGATTTCAGGAAGGCTCCCTTTCATGTTTGCTCAAATGAAGTTGAAAAGATGCCTTCTCAACTGCAGCCAGGCTGTGTTTCCAAGTTATGCATGTCCTGTCTAATTAAAACTTAATGGGAAAGAAGTAGCTGCTGCAGTGCAGGAGCGTGTTGTGGTAGCTGTAGTGTAAGGCTGAGCTGTCCTCTCCTCCCTGAATTGTTACACAGAGGATGGAGAGATGGGTTCTCACTGAGAAACACCAGAAAAGTAGAATTTCCCCTCATCCACCACTTTCTGCTGTGATGTATATCAGCAATGAGGAAAGTGATGATAAAAATCAAAGCCTGAGTTTTATACAGCTGGAAGTGCTGTGTTTTGAAGGAGGTTTTGTAGGGTCTTAACAGTTTAGAGATTGACCCAGCAATCATAATTCTGGAAAAACCTAGCAGTGAAATTTAAAATCATTGTCCCTTCTCATCTCTGTGCAAAATGTGCTGGTTGCTCTCCAGTGCATTAGCACAGTGACGTAAAACTGGTGAAATAAAATCAAACTGGAGGCAGGACAGTTGTATTTCAAACCATTAAGTCATGCACTGTTGTTAGGACAGTTTTGTGTCTACCAAATATATTTCAAGGTAGATTCAAATTGGGTTTGGCTCAACTTTGCAGCAGTCTAAATTTGAATAAGGAAAATGTGTTGTTGGGGATGAAGTGATGTAAGTCAAGTTTAGCATGTTTGACAGAGACATTTTGCTAATGGGTTGGTGATCCCAGTGTGACTTTTTAAAGCATTCTCCCATATCTTTGGTTCAAACTGCCTTTACTTGAAAATACATGAATAGTAATTGAAGCTTTGAAGGCAAGCAAGAAGTATTTTCCCCCAGGGAAAGCCAAGAAGGGATGTTTAAGCAGATGGTTGTGCTGATGGAAGTCCCCATGTGAACAGTCTGACCCAGCACGTGGGTATGAAATGTTGGGGGATGTAGTTTATGTCACCTACAGAGATGCAGCTGAAATTGTGAAACCTGTTATCTTGCCAGAGGTGGTTTTCTCTTTGTCATAGGAATAGAAGGGTTTAAAATGAAATTTTGCTCCATTGCCAAGGCTCAGATGAATTCCTTGTGCCATCTGCTCCTTCTCTCTCCTCTGCTTCATCTTACCCTGTGATGTTACAGCTTGAAATTCCCCTTCACAGCCCAGGAATTGACTCCTGCTCCCGTGTGAAGACTCTCTTGTCTTGTCAGTACAATGGGTAAAGCACAACCAAGTTACCAGCTCTTGCTTTCTCAGGCCATACATAACTAGTGAGGGTATTGATTTAGTTTTGATGTGATGTAGTTTATAAATATGCATGAGGATTTGGGGTTATTTAACTGTGCTTTTTAATTCTCCTTGCATTGCTGACTCTTCTAGTTGAGGGTTTCTTTGTATGCACAGCAACCTCTTCCATGACAGCCCTGTTCTCACTGCCTGGGACATCTCTAATGTTTGTTAATCCCAAGTCTGTAGAAACTTTTAATATTCAAGGAATAAAAGGAGACAAAGTGGTGCCCTTCTGCATAGGGACCAAGGGAACAGAGTCCAGCTCTCCAAGGAGTTGGGTGAGGAAACCTGGGGCAAAAAGGTAATCATCACAAGGTGGGGAGAAGGAAGGAGATGGAGGAGACCTTTTTCATGCCCCTAGAGAAGGAAAAGAGAGCTCTATTCATCAGGGATCCTACAACTTGCTTAAATTTAAAAAATAATTAACCTGATCAAATGGTGAAAAGGGAGGGAAAAACAAACATTTGTCTATTTGCCCTGAGGAGATAGAAGAGAATGTACCATCTGAATTGATATTTGGATGTTTTAGACACTCAGGTCTCTTAGTTGAGAAAGAGCAGAGCAAACAGAAGAGGATTCTGCCTGCTCAACTCAACTAAGGGAGCCTGCAGTGACTCTTCATGGTGAATAATGTGGGTGACTGCATGCATAAAAGGATGGTTTGTACATGGATACATGTTTTTCTGAGATGTTGGAAACTTTCTCACTTCTCCCTCTACCCAATTTTCTATTACTAGAGGAATTCCCACCTGTACCTGGTTGGACACTGAGGTGATGTTGGGGAAGATGAGCTCTCCCCAGGGGCAAGACAGCCACCCCATCACTGTGAATTGACTGTGACAAAATGAATAAAACTTGGCAGTGCTGCTGTACTGCTCTTCCCCTCGGTGTGTTGCAGGGACATGTTTTGTTTTCCTCCCTTTCCCCGTGTGCAGAAGGTGCGTGGGAGGTGATAACCCCTCGCAGGGAGAGGCTGCACTGGAGCTTGTTTAACCTGCAACACATTTGCTGTAAATCCCACTCAGACACTGCCCAGCTGCTCGAGGAGACTGTCAGAAATGAGTCCTCCAACCACTTGTGTCTGTCATGGTTTCTGTGTGATAGGAAAGGGAACTTGACGTGCTCTTTGAGTGGAAATGCTTCCAGCTTGAGGCAGGAATCTGGTAATGGTGGTGGCTTAGCTCGGGGGGGCAGCCAAGGCTGAGGGTGCTCATCCACTGACTCAGACGCAGTGGGTTTGCTTTCTACCCTGCCAAGTTGGAATTAGATGTGCAAGGACATATAATAGTACTTTTATATGCATTAAATTACAGGATCAAAGTGTCCTGGTGCACTTAAAGCCTTTAGGAGATTCAGCATTGCTGTTGTGGTTGACCTCAGCATCCAGCCTGTGCCATGTGTTTGCTGTACAAATACACACTGTGATTGACAGCACTTCTTGTCACTTGTTTTTTCAGGCTTTTATATGCTCAGATGAACTTTGATGCTTCCATGAAGGCTTTTACATAATTCTAAATTATGCATCTTTCTTTTTATACCAGATAGTATCTTAAAAAAATACCCGTAGAGGTTTTGCTTTTTGCTAATGAGATCCATTAACTGGAAAATCCTATTACATTGCAGTTTCACTTTGTTCTATAAAGTCTTGAAAGCAGGACTTCTTCTGTCATACTTCATTCTGACTCTTCCCTTCCTGTCTGGATACTGAGGGTCCTGGTCAAGCACAGCCAATTTGTGTTGCTTCTCTCCTCTGGGATTCTCCTTGAAGTCCCGTCTGAATTCATTCCAAAGTAGGGCTTTATCAGGAAACACAGAATTATGGAGGCATTAAAGCAAGACTTATAGAGCATTTTCAGGAAGGAAAGCTTTGAGTGGCTGAATATCTGGATTGGAGTGAATACTACAAAAAAACTTCAAGTGTCTCCTTTCTGGTCTACAGTAACTGTGTGTGCATGTTGCAGAATAAAAAAAGAGAGTAGCAAAGAAATAGTTAAACTTTTTGGTAAACTATGTGTACTTCTCTTGAAAACCTAGATTCGGTCTGACACCTCTCAACAATATTCTCAACCAAAGTTACTTCATTTGTATGGGAAAGTTGATAGAATGTTTTTTTGAAATTCAGATCTGTGAGAGCCAGCATTTCTCACCATATAAAATTAAGACTTATCTCTGAAAAGGAATTTTTATAACTCACGCTATGAGCTCTTTGGGGCTGTTTTCAGAACCTATATGCCTTTTATTCTCAGTGTCTTTATCAGAGGTTTTTTGAACCAGCACAGGTCTCCTCTGCACACTACTAGACTGTAAATAATAGCAACTTTTTATGGACTTTTTTCTCAGGAAAAACAGGAATCCTTGACTTGAAAAAACTAGCATAGAAACTCTGGAATTCAAGTGCCTAGGTGGTAACAAACCATCCTAGAGCAGACTATGATTTTCTTCCATTTCAATAAAAGGAAGAGCAGCAATTGAAAAGGACAGTGAACATTTGGATGCATTTTTTCTTTTAGATTATCCCAGCTTCATGTCATTCTGTGTCTTTCTGTCCTGACTCTTAACCTTCTTGTCACGTTTGTTTGCATCCCAGACCTCATCTGAATGCCTCACTCAATGCAAATTACAGTCTTGCATCCTCCAGGGAACAACACATTTGAAAGAGGTATAGAAAACAGATCTCCTTTAAAACTGTACCTGAAGGGCTTCTGCACCACTGCTAAGACATTTTATTTTATTACTCCCGTTGTAGCAGTGTCCAAAATGTGTTACATGCTGTACCCAAAGATATGGTCTGGTGTTAGAACAGTGTGATTAGGGTGATTAGAGCTTTTTTGTCTGTGATATAGCCTAACTCCAACCACCTCCCTGTCTCATTGCTAATTTGCTGTAGATGCTGTGGTGAAAGAGGCCATAGGGAGGAATATCAATGAGTATGGATAGTGTGGAAGATCTGCACAGGAAGGAAGAGAAAAACCCCTGTAGAAGCCTTGGTGGGAGGAGCAGCTGTTGCAGGTGGCATTGCTCATGGAATGGGGAAGGTGATGTGGGGTTGCTCATTGCTCCTGAGAGCAAGGATGTGGAATCTGTTGTGCTGGTGGAGGAGTTACTGGGCATGAAGAGGCATAACTCAGGCTGACACAGAGTGCCTTCAGTGTCCTAGAAATGACTGACATGGGTGTTCAGGAGGCCAGAGGTGAAAGGTTGCCTGAATCAAGGTGTATGAACAAGAGGTCGCATCACCCCGGCAAGGAGAAAGATCTTCCTGTTTTGCAGAAGCAGCAGCAGGTGTTGTACTAAGAACTGGCTAAGATAACGGTGGAAAGGTTGCCCCAGTGAATTTCTGCTGCCAGGTTTCAGTGTTGTGTGTGTGCAGATGCACACAAAAAAAACAAACAGTGGAGAGAGAAAAAGGATAGGGAAGCGGCATGAGACCTGGTGGGAACAAATGAGCCTTTTCCCAACATCCAGCACCTTCTGTTTTTCAATTTCCCCCCCCCCAACTGTTTCTGATGTCAAGCATGCACATACTGGCAAAGCTACGAGGAGCAGGTGGTGGTTGTTGCTTATTTGTTAGTTTGCTTTGTCTCATCTTTGCAATCCGTTTTTGTTAATACAGCTCCTGTTCCACGAGGCTTTAAAGATCCCTTGGTGTGGTTATCTTGTGTGACAGAGGGAGCTGGGGCTGGTGAGCGTGCTGTGCTTTGTGCCCTGGGTACAGAGGGAATTCTTTGGGATGCAGTTTACTTTGGGTATTACTCTAATCACTTTAACAAGCCTGAGCAAAGAAACAAAAAGAACAAAACCAAGAAACAATTTCCATTAAAATGGCATTTCCTGAGGTAGGATTAGGCTTTCTGAGGCTGCCTTGTACTGGGTACAGAAATGCTTCCAATAGCCTTTTGTATGAGAGAGTTGAGTAACCAATTTTATTTATTTTAAGCTGTTAAAGTTAAAATATAGGTACATCAGGAGAAGCTTCTCACCTGAATAGCCAGGCAGACTTTAGTTAATAAGCTACTACAGCAAGAGCTGTACTTTTGGGGACCAATCATGTGCCTTTCCGGTGATAAATTCCAATTTTGCCTTCCTGCTGTTTTTTTGTTCTCCATCTTTGAGTGAAATTTCCAATGGGTATTGATGCAGGACTAACAGCAGACAATTCCTGACATAAATGCTGAGCCATTAACTGTAAGCTGAAGATAAACACGTTAAAAGACAACTTCTAATGATATGTGACTTGTCTGCTTTCATAACTCAGTGGAAGCAACAGGGTGTTCATTAGCTGTGTGCAAAGCCTGCGTGGCTGTGTTTACCCACAAATACCACATGTTTGCAGTGAAGCCAGACAGTCATTCCAGAAACCCCAAGCCTTGGGAAATGCTTGAGCTGTGTAAAGGATCCGTGGTCAGGAGGAGGCACTGAATCCCAAGAATAAACCTGCAGGTCTCCAAAAGCAGTGTCAGCTCTTCTAGCATCAGAAAACTGGATTTTGCAAGAATTCGGTAGCTGGAGCCTGACACAGTGAAAGAACATTTTGTCACATTTTGTCCTGTCTTTGGGGGATTCGAGATGTGCCACCTCTGTTTTAGTCCAGGATTTACCAAAGTGTACCACCAGGCTGTGCCAGCAGTGAAGTACCATCCTGTGCTCAAGAGTTCAAAAGTTCAATTTTGGACATTGACCACCTGCATATACCCAATTACCTTCTGTGTGTGTTAATGTTTACAATTTAAGCTGTTCTTTTGCCTACATGAGATAGTAAATGGAAGCAAGAGCATTCTCTGGCTAGTTGGATGCTTTTCAGACACGTCTCTTCCACCATCCCCCCAACTGATGCTTTAGATTTTATATCTGTACATAAGAAACTTTCCCATCTGTCTCCTACAGCTAGATGCACTCCTTATTTCGACAATTCTTCCAAGGTAACTACTGACCCATTTAAAGCTGATGTAATCTACTTAGCTCCTTAAATAATTCCTATTTAAGTTCTCCAGTACTGAAGAATGCATCCCAGTCCAGAAACCTTGGAGATTTCTCTCTTAAGAAGCCAACATGGGAAGAAATTCCTTAGCTCAGGAGGCAGCAGTGCTTGGGTGGCTCTCACCGTGCACCAGAGTCACATGAGGAGGAAATGGTCCTTTCCTTGAAGAGCTTCCAATTGCCAGCCTTTTCTCAGCAGGGCCAAGCACAAGCTGTTGCATTGCCAGCCAGAAGTGATTAAGCTCAGCTGTCCATATGCTCCACCAGAATTTATTGTGCTGCTCAGAAATCACAATCCTTAAGGCTGATAGATACCAAGACTGAAAAAATGAATGCTTAAGTGTGTGTCAGCCCCTATCTATGGGTTTTGATGATTTTGCTTGCCAAAATATTAAACAGAAGGAGCCTGTGAGGATGTGAAGTCAGCTGAAAATCCTTCACAGTGCCTGCTGACATTGTATCCTGACAGTCATTGCCTTTTTTTGGGATGTATGGACTTCTTTAATTTCATTAGTGATGTTAGATAAACATATTCACACCAATGGAGACTATTCCCTTTGCTACCAGCTCTACCTTCTGATCAGAAAAACCTGCAGCAGATGAATAGACCTTAAATGGAGTTGTTAAGCACTGAATGTTTCATCAAATGTAAAGTGGTCCACATGGTTTTAAGTACTTTATTCTTACCTATGTGCCTGTGAAAGTGAGTGGAGTAGAGAGAAAAGCTTTTATAGCTCCTGGAAAAAGACATTGCTGAATTGAGACTGTGCAGTTTTCAAACAATCAGGAGGAAAGATGCCAAAATAAGTTCATCCCTTTTCAAGGTGCTGTCACTGGCAGCTTTCATTGTTCTTCTAAACAACTCCTCTTCTAAAGGAAAAGTTTCTGTTTCTCAGAGATTAAAGCAGTCCTGTCTTCATTCATTGCTTTGGCACTTGACTGATTCTTCCCTAATGGGCAGATTACTTAGGAAGTTTTTGAGCTGTAATTTCAACACGTAGACCAACATGCTGACTGTTTGACGATAATACAGTTTTAAAAAATGACACATAGCATCAGCACAATTATCTCCCTGGGGTGGTTTTTTTTCAAGCTGGAAGATGGAAGTGAGAGGGGAGGCAGCAGCATCTGACTTGAGGTTGTTCCTCTGTTCTAGATGACAAATTGGCCCTGTTGCAAATTCTTTTTTCCATAGTCTTTTGTCAGAAAGTTTATTGATAGCCAGAGTCTTAAACTGTCAGGACTAAACAGTTCTGACAGAGTGTGCTTGGAACATATTGCATTAAGCCAATATCTGTGTGTGGCATCTGCAGTGTTTGTCTCTCATAGTGACTCCACAGTTGGGACAGCAGCAATGGGGTGGTTCATGAGAGAGTTTCTCTTGTGGATACCCTGGGGCATATGTCTGGAAGGCTGAGAATAATGCATCAAAACAACATTATTTCACAAATTGTGGAGAGTATTAACATGTGGAATCAACAGATCGTCTCTGTAAAATGTCTGGTGCCCTTCTGAGAGCCAAAGGAAAAAAAAAGATTTTGCTGCTTTAAGCACCAAATCAACTAGTTAACATCTTGCTTTCCAGGAGTGAGTAATTCACTTTTTTAAGTGTCAGCCAGATTTGGTAGTCATCAATCAAGGCATTTATTGCTTCCCCCGGAATTGAAGCTGTGTACATTTTTCTGACAAATCTGAATTACTTGTTCAATGTTATTCTTGAAAAGAAGAATCAATGAATGCCAGCAGTTCTCTCTAGTCCAAGTAATTTTCTCTTCAGAATCTCTACAATTTCTGGTTTTTAAGGTATTGGGGAAAACAGGGGTAAAGAGAGGATGCTGCTGAGAAACTGGCAGTGATGTGTTATCTTTGCTCTCTGAGACACTGGCCATGATGTGCTGCTGAGCAAAACAAGCTACCAAGTCACTGCTGCCTGAGCCAGGGATGGGATGGCTTTCCAGCAGAGCTCTGTAGGTCATACATCGATTGCATCACCCAAAAGTCCCACATTTCCATATAAAGGCACCATGAGCTTAAGTGGATTTGGTCAAACCTCACATTCAGGCCAAGTTTCCAAACCTGCAGCACGATTTTCACGCTTCTTGGAGAAACCAGGGATACATTACCGTTTGTTACAAGATGCTTTTTAACTCTGCTAAGCAATAGCTCCTTGCATGTGTTGGTTCAGCACAGAAGCAGCATCTGGAGCTGTGCCTGGGCAGCTGTTTGGGGAGTCCCAGCTCCTGTTCAAGGAACGTGGCTGTCTCTTCTGTGCCTGCCTTTCAAATGCCACCGTTTGGTTTTCCTCTTCAGTCACCCAAGATTAGAAATTATTTTCTAAACGGGCAAATCTGTTTTAGGTCTTCTCTCCCGGTGCCTGAAGCAATTTTCCAGGCTTCTGCTGCACAACTGAAAGGACAA
Source organism: Sturnus vulgaris (assembly GCF_052056855.1). Taxonomy (NCBI): domain Eukaryota; kingdom Metazoa; phylum Chordata; class Aves; order Passeriformes; family Sturnidae; genus Sturnus; species Sturnus vulgaris. The sequence goes on from NC_142258.1 coordinate 4,792,609, forward strand.
AATTATGATCAGTAAGACTAATTTATTGTAGGTGGAAGTGCAGTTGACAGAGAAAAACAGCAATTTACATTTTCCAGAACGAAAGGGATTTCAGGAGGATGTTGTTTGCTTTTTTCAGTCCCTGGTTTCTTACCAGCATTAGGGTTTCATGTCTCTCAAATGCGAGTGAGATTTTAATGCTGCTTTGATATCTCTTAAATTTAGCACTTTCCAGCCATGGGTCTTCATAGAGCCGACCCTAAACCACTCATTTTCACAACACAGAATCACCCCCAACCTTCAGAAATTCGGAAGAAAACACTCCAGATGTCCCAAGGTGTGATCCTGTTTTGACTTTCTATATTACCTACACATGAGACCCATCCCTTTCATCAGACACTGCCTCTGGTCTGCAGCGTTTCCATGGAAAGTTTCCTGCATTTATTTGAAACTCCAGAGAGTGCCAGTAAATTTCCTGGAGACTCAAGTAATGCTCTGCTGGGTACAACTGTGAGGTGGCAGCATGGTCTGGTGGTGAGGAGGAGCAGCTCTGAAGATGTGGTTTCTTTTCTGCCATGCTGCTGAGGAACCTGGAACTAGAAACTGCATCTTTCCATACCTGCACTCCTCTCACATACTGCATCTTTGTTGTGTGCTTTTTGGGCTTTAGGTGGTAGTTTCCTGTGGGGTTTTTACAGGACCTGGCATGCTGGGATCTCTGTCTCACTTGGTTTCTTTTAGGCATGGCTATAATATAAACCAGCTGCACTAATATTTTAGCTGTAGGGAGAAATGTACTGTTTTGATGTGTGCTGTGTAGAAGAAACAGAAAGCTACTGCCCCTAGCCCAGAAATGCGAGTAGCATAGCAAATATGTTCGTGATCTCCCAGAAATGTTAAATGAGATGGATTCTGCCACTGCCTTCGTCACACTGTGGGCTTTTAAGAGATTCTCTTGTCTCAGTGAAGCTTCAGACTCATGTGCTGAGGAGAGCTGGTGAACCCTGAAAATAAGGCTGAATCCTGGTGATGAGTTTTTAAGCAAGATTTTTCGAGGGGGGCATGTTATGAAAGGAGAGGATGAATGGTGTGAAAGACCTGTGAGAGCCAAAGCACTGCAGCTTCATGGCAGGGCTTCATAGGTGATGGCAAAGAGTAAATAACCTGCAGGATGAACAGCTTGGTGCAGTGTGGGTTACAGCAGCCCTGGCAGGGAGGGAGCAGCAGTCTCCAGGTGTGCAAGGCTTTCCTCACACAGGGATGCTGCTGCTGTGTCTGCAGCAGTGGTGATGCCTGCACTGGAATGGTGCTGGCAGCCAGGATGAGGAGCTGTGAGCTCTGCCTCACCTTGGCAAGGGGGACAGGGCCAGAGCCCTTCCCAGCTGGTCAGAAGCACCAGCAGCTGCCCAAAGAGAGCTGGGATCCACAGCTGACACTGGAGCATCCTCCTGCCAGCCACACTAAGCCCTGTTGCAAACTTTGGAGTTGAATCTCTTCCCTTGAAAGACAAACACGAGAGTGGGGAGTGCCCTGACCTGTCTGGAGGAGTCCTGAAGTGCAAATAGCATGAGAAGGTAACGAGCTAAGTGCAAAAGCAGGTTTGTAAATGCCAGTGTGTGCTGGGGAAAATACACCTAATGACCTGGTGTTGCAGCTGCCTTCGTTCTCCCTCTGTTTGACATCTCCAAGATGCTGCTTGTGTCCTTCAGGTCTCACCTGAATTTCTCTTCATCAAGGCTGATGGTGGGATTTTTTCTTCTTTTGGCCTGAGTTGCCTGATTGGCAGTTAGGGGAGGTTTGTGGCTATGGAAATGGGGTCCCAAAGCCCTGTTGCTGTGGGGCTGCAGGGCAGTTCTGCCCTCCCAGGTGTTCCTGAGCTCACTGAAGTGAGGCTTGGCAGTAGGAGAACGTGCATCCCCTGCTCAGTGCCAAGGGCTGGGAGACCACCTGCTCCTGACTGTGGGGAGTGCAAACAGCTGGGAAGGGTTTCCATGAGGTTTCCATGCCTGAGCCTTCCCAGCTCCCTGGAGTGAGCTCTCGGACCAGGGCAGACCTCTGGGAGTTCCTGCTTGGCCTGGGACATGTTCATGTGATCTCCTTTCTCTGTAACTTCACTTACCCTGTGGAACAGTGACTCTCTCCTACCCAGATGCACACCTGTGGTCAAACTGGTTTCTCAGAGTAGTTATGAGGAACCACCACACCCCTCTTTCTTTCCCCCTCTGGGAAAAAAATCCCAGAAGAGCATCTTTGATAGAAGCTGTGAAAGCCTACAGATTTTTCCACTCTCTCCAGCACTCTCCCAGCAACCAGAGATGCTGGAAGATTCTCACATGTCCTGCCCTGGCATGGCCCAGTTATGGATTTTTTCCCTGAATTTGTCAAACCCATTTTTAATGCCATTTTGTGTCTGTTGCCTGGCCCTGGGGCAGTGAGTTTCAGCATGAAATGAGGAGCTTTCACAGTATGTGAATAGAAAGTATTTTCAATAAAAGATGTTTGGGAGTGGAATCTTCTAGGGTCTCTTACCAGCAATGGCCAGCAATGCAGGATGAAGTTCCTCAGTTCTCTGCTCTGGTTTGCATGGAAAAAACCACCACATAAAGTTCTATCACGTCTTTAATGGAAATGAAATGATAAAATTGGGATAATACCTACCTCATGCTGCTCTCGAGGGTTAATTAATGTTTACAAAATCACTTTAGGTCCCGAGATTTAATTGAAGGAAAAATATTAGCATATAAAATAGCTTTTTATGCAGGCACTGCTATAGGGTTTCAGCTGGGCAGAGTGCCGTGGCAGCCAGCGTTAGCACATGTTTTACCACATTTATGGTTGTGAGGCTTTCTGGTGTTTATATGAAAATTGTCTCTCTGAAATCACAAATGAAACATCAGTGTTTTCCTCTTGCTTTGAAAGAATATTAATTTGCCATCTTAAGGCTTGACTGACTATTTAAACTTCTGTAAATACAACTCTCTTTTGAAAAAAAGGAGTGGGATATCTGTTCCCCTGCTTGGGATGAGCTGATACAACTTGCTAATGACTCCACCTTTGGATGCCATGGATGTTGCTGGCTCATATGAGCAATAAATCAGGCTGGCACTGGATATCTTGCTGTAGTTTAAGGTTATGTTTGGGTGTTCATTATAATCTCCTGCTATCATGAGATTTTAAATACAGCTATAAAACTTCATTCCTGGAGTTAAATTTGACTGTGGAAGTATCAGCCAGGGAACAAGTTCTGTTAAGTGGGGTGTTTCTCTGGGTTTTTTCTGGTTTGGTTATTTTTTGTTTGTTTGTTGTTTCTTTGCCTTGTTTCAGGGTTTTTTTTTTTAAAGATGGAGTAGCAAGAGAAGGAGAAAGAGCACTGGGTTTGGCTGTTGAAATAAAACCTTGTCACTGCATGAATGTCACCTTATTTTCCGCTGTAACATTTTTTTATTTCACCGAGTGACACAGGCAGGGTGAACCCGGACGTTGGATCGGTTACTCAACGTGCTTTTGTTGGTTTTTTTTCTGCCACCCAGGGTGACTACGACCCCAGCAGGACCAAGGTTGTCCATTTCAGCCTGAACCCGATGAGTTTGGCCAAGCAGCAGCGCAAGGAGGAGCAGCAGCAGCTGCAGGAGGAGTGCGAGAGGCTGCGGGAGCTCGTCAGGGTGCTCAAAGGAGGCGGCTCCGTCTCGGGCAGTCTGGAAGGAGTTGGGGGTTTTCAGTCCCCACAAGAAGTTGCAGGTAGGCTGCTGGTCCTGGGGATGCGTTTATTCATCCGTGTTGCCAGAGGAGCTGAGTGCAGAAGCAGATGGAGGCATTGCAGACAGCACGCTTGATGGAGTGGTTATGTGGAAAATGGAAAAAGCTGGGTTGATGCAGGAGAGAGTGAATGCGTGGTGGCAATCCTGTGGCAGTGTGGTAGAGGGTGGGTGGTAAGGCTAAATAATAATAATTCATATCATTTGCTCATGATAAATGAAATACCAATACAACAGCCTTCATAGGCTGGTGCTGCCGACAGAATGAAAGGAAATATTTCCTTCCTTTCAGGGCTGGTTTAGCCCTTGAGGTAGTACAGACAGCAGGAAATAACTTTCATAGCTGCAGGGAAGCAAGTGGTTGAAATCTTTTCAGACCTGGCTTAAAACAAATTAATATTGTTTATCAGTGTATATGTGCCTCATTAATCACAGCTACATTCAATACTCCATGAAGGCAGAGTACATCTTTCACTGAGCTAAATACGTTTCACAGAATCTGTGGCACTCCAGCACAGTCTGTCTTTCTTTCACATACCTGAGTGAGACTTTTTAGTACAGTCACCCCAAAAATCAACACCTCCAGACATGCTCTCAGACTCTGAAAATCAGGGTAAGGATATCAGTAAAACCTAACCCATCACCTATAATACTGTGAGGGACCAGGCAGAATCACGTTATGCTGAAGAGCCCAGGAGAAGTTACAGCAGTAACTCTCCCATGGCCTCAAAACAATTTGTTAGAGAAGAGAAGAATGACAGAGAGCTGAAGGTCTGTGTGGAGCAAACCTGGTATTTCCCAGCTGCATGTCCATAGTCAATGTCTGGAGGTCAGGATCCTCCCTCAGATGAGACTGAGAGAGCAGAGCTTTTCCCAAAGGTCACAAGTGCTGGAAACTTCACAAAAGACCCACAAAAGGACAGAGCCCTGGTTTAAAGAAAACGCACAGGAGGAAACATCTTTCTCTGTTATGAAACGGAAATTCTCAGAAAGTAGGTTGTCTGTTTTCCCATCGCTCAAACAATGGCACTTTATTACTGCTGAGAATGTGGTTGTTCCAGCATCTCATAGTGGATTATGGTACTATATAGCCTTAAAAATATGATGGTGAGAAGTGCAGATGGGGTGGTTTATAAAGTGAAGAGCTCACTGCATGTTACAAGTAAGTGACAGTTCTGTCACTCCTGTTAGTGAATGCTCTAACAGATGCATAAGCATGAAACTCTTGGCAAACATTTTAAAAAACTATTGTCTGTGGGAGCTTCCAGTCTCAGACCCCCAGTGGGCAGTTCTTGGGGGCAGCTGTTGCATTGCAATTTGAGTTTGAAATGCACTGGGTTGTAGGGGTTTAAATTGAGTAGATGGTGCTGGCCAGTGCCCTTGTGTGGCCTTATGCCCTGGGTACCAGGCACATCTGATGCTGCAGGTCCCAGGGAGGCTGCAGAGGTGGGGTCAGCCCCGTGTCTCTGATGAATGAGCCTCTGGGGTGTCATCTGCAGTAATTAGACATCTCTTCTGGGGGAATGTGTTCCCCACGTGTGCCTCCTGTGATGTGTTAGAATTATTATTCTGCTGCCTTGCCATGCAGTTGTTTTTTAGCTGTTCGTGAGGTGCCTCTGTGCTGGGATGTTACCAGGTTTGTTGTTAGCTCAGAAGGGATGCATTTTTAAAGCTGTTTTCTCTTCTGCCTTTGATTCCAACAGGAAAACAAACAGCTTGCTGGGTTTCAGGGTATTTCCAGCCTCATGTATGTGATTTTTTTTATTTTTTTGCCTTTTACCCCAGTCCCAAGCTACGTCATTCTGACTTCTGGTGACAAGCTCAGATGGAAGAGAGCATCAGGTTCAGAGCTCAGAAGGGTGGGAAGTACTTCAGTGTCATTTACCAAAGTCACCAGAGGGCCCTTTGGATTCTCAGAAGTGGTTCTTATAAACAAGACAGGAAAAAGCTGTTGAAGGGTGGAGCAGCCCTTTGGGTGACTCTTTTTGAGGACAGGGTGAAGGGTATAGGAAGCCAGGTTATGTGGAATGATCTTGGGCATTTTTTTCTTGTATTTCATGTGCTTGTGTGCGTCACTGTCATGCACAGGGCACATTGCCATAAATACACCTAAACTCTCATTTCTGCTGTGGGAGCATTCAACAGCATGGCCAGAGCATGAGGATTGCCAATGTTGGGATGTGAAGAGATGCTGAGGGTGCTATAGTGCTGACCACAGGTTACTGGGTTACTCTGAGCTGGCTTTAAATTAGCCAGGTGAATGCCAGATTTGGCCTCCTTGCTGGAGCAGGGAGAGCTCCTGGTGGGTTTGGGGACAGCTGATCAAGTGTGCTGTGCAAGCTGCATCCATTTCTGCATTGACTCCATCCTGCATCTGCAGTGTGGATGCAGCAGCTGTTCAGCAGTGGCTCAACAGCATGGATTCATGTGGCCAGAAAACTCACACTGTCTCCCTCTGGATAAGACATGGAAGATCCAGCTTTTGCTGTTTTCTTAGCTCTGCCCACAGGAACAGCTGCCACATGCCTTCTGCTTCAGTGTATTTTCAAGGTGTGAAGTGGGGAGTGTGTGGCAGAAACTCCCTCTGCTTTGTTTGTCACTGTCCAATTGGCTACCCCGGGGAGGGAGGTTTGTTGTGCATGATAAGGGAGCGGATTTCTGTGAGTTTTGTGAAGCTGTTCTTGTACAAAAATAACAAGAATTGGAGTTTTTCTTGCACCCCTTTCTGTCAGCTGCAGTCCCCATCTGTCTGTTTATCCAGCTTGTTCGTGTGACACACGCAAGAGGCAAATTCAGTTCTCTGAGCTTTTGAGGTGGGAGGTCCCTGATGTCAGAGTAGAATGAGATGAAGAGAGAGCAAGGACAGAGTAGGAAGAGTGTGGATAAAAGCTGGGAGGACAACAAAGGTCATATGTAAGTTTGCATTTTGCCTTTAGACAGATAAAGGTAAATGTAAGATTTTATTATCCTGTTCTGCCATATAACCTGACTGGCTGCTTGGCGAGGTGAGGGGTTTGGGTGGCCTCCAGCCAGCCAGGCTGGATGTGTTCAGCAAGCTTATGTGGTATGCAACAGCTATGCTTATGGTTCACAGAATTATAATTATACCAACCAAAAAAAGACATTAAGGACAATGATGTTGATGGTTTTGATAATAATGTATTGTTAAATCCCTTCACTGGACTGGAGTGCAGCACATTTCTTCTGATCGTATTTCCGGCTCCTGCGTAGGTAATAAGAAAATTATTACTGTGGACGTTAAAGCTCATTAAATGTGACTCTATTAAAAATCAAGGTTATGCTGGACTTTAAATCTCTTTGAGCATAACCGCTGGAGGCTGCAGCACAGCCTGGCAACTTTCCACGTGGTTCAGTGGCCCTTTCCTCTCATTTATACCATAATAGTCTCTGTTCAGATGGGGACCTATGGAGAGCTATAACAACATCCTGTCCTTTCCCAAAATCCAGATTGGCAGTGCAGGCTGGTGGGGCGTTAAGGTGGCAGGGCTGTGGGCTGGAGCTCTGTGAGTGCTGTGTTCCTCTGCTGGGGAAGAGCAGGGAGCACCAAGGTCACACAGCCATCTGGGGAGAGGCTCCGAGTCCTCCTGCCTCAGAAACAGGGATGCAGATTGTGACAGCTTTGCAAAGGTGGCACAGGGCATTGCTGCACAGATCTGAAATCTGTTCCAGTTCTGCATTTCCCTTTCCTATGCTCTTCACACCTTCCCTCCATTGCCCCTTCTGTGTTTCAGTCTGCACCTTCCACTTTTTTTTCTTCCATCTCCATAGCTTTTCCTATTTTTTCCCCATTTCTCTCCAGGCCATTTCTGTTTAGATCTTTCTCTTTTTTGCCCTGTGGGGTCCTGGTAGACCTCTTGATTTCTGGCACTGCAAGAGATGGGTTTGGGCCTTAGTTGCAAGCAAATATGTAGGTGGCAGCTCATGAAGAGCTGAGAGAAGTAATGACTTGTAACAAAGCACAGATAGAAATTAGAGAGAATGGTTCAGGTGCTGCTTATCTCCATTTGTGTTTCTACCTTCAAGGTAATGTATCTGAAGGTAGGAATGGATGATCCATGGAAGCTGGTTCCTGACTAAAAGAATGCAGTTCTGCAAATTTTCCATGAGCTCTCATGATTTATTGCTGTCCCGTAGCTACACTGGAGTGTTCCCTTCTTCATGCAGCTTCTCCCTGTGAGAAAGAGGAAAAGTGCTTTTAATATTCTTTCTGATGAGAGAGAAGCTGGCACCCCTACCAAGAAGGAAGATGGGGAAATCAACTCTGATTTCAACCATCTGTGGGGAACTTTGGAACTATTTTCCTGAGTATAAGCCCACCAAAAAGAAAAGCTGTTCATCCATCTCAAGGGTTTCAGTGTCCTTTTCCCCTTGTTAGGGGAAAAGGGGCTCCTTGGTGAAGGACTGGAGAATCTCACTCTGAGACAGGTGTTTGGCCATAACACAGATGCTACACCTGGCATTCATCAGGGGCTGTCCCGAGCATCACAGCCATGCCAGGGCCTTGTAAAATGTATTTAATTGGATTTAAATTGGGTAATGAATTAATATTAAAATAATCTAATCTTGTTGAAGTGACAAGCCAGAGATGGTAAAATTTGTCACTGTCCCAGTGTGCTTGTGCTTCTGATGAATGTGTTTCTGAGTACAGAAGGTGACAAAAAAGGAGCAGACGGAATTTAGAAGTTGCCATTCTCCATCCACAGCTGAGCTGTTGGTGTTTGGAAGCCTTGGTGCTTCCTGCCATCTGTGCAGGGAATCCACACGTGATGAGGGCTGCACCTGTGAATGAGACCCGAGTCCACCTGATGGATGATTCTTCCATGACCTCAGGTGCTGGTGGTGCACAAGTGGAAGTGCAGCCTCCACTCCTCACTTTGTGCCAGTGGCTTCCAGCATCCCACTGGTCAAATGGGCTTTGGTGAGGGCAGCTCTCCTTCAGTCTCATCCTGCCTGTTCCTGAAGCACAGGAAGGATTCATTAGGTGACCCTTCTGTCACTTAGGTTTAACCTGCTAGTTCCCCTTCACTTGTACTGAAGGAATCGCCTTTGTTCTAAAGAGAGACAAAGGTCCAGGGCATTTGCTGCCTCAAATGTTAAGGGACTTCTGTTAAAAGCAGGATGTTAGCCTTTGTGCCCTGCCTGTATCTCAGTAAATTGCTTTCTGCATATCCCAATTTCATCTGAAGTTAATAAAGAGCTTGACTTTGCCTCTGGTGCTTTGCTGTGCACTGATGAAGGTCTGTCCTCTCTCACTCCAGAGATGGCCACATATCCTTGATGGGGGAAGAAATCATCCTCTGCTGCTACCTGCATCCGAGATGTTGCATAGCATCAGTGTGCAAGCCACAAATGATCTGGAAAGCAGAAAGGGATGAGAGTTATTAGCAGCAGTCCTGACCCACTGGGAGCTGCCTGCCCTCCCGTGCTGACTCCACAGCCTCCGTGGGGCAATCCCTCCAGCTCTCAGCTAATTCTTGTTATTATTGTTTTTATGGTGCTGCTTTCTCTTCTGCAAGACATTTAGACCAGTCTGGGACCTGAATTGTATATTAAGACTGGGAATAAGATGATAGTTTAAATAGAGCTCACTTTGATTCCCTTCGTTATTGTCAATATCCCTTTGTCTCAGCCCAGCACTAGAGAGAGCCAGGTGGTGCTGCTAAATACCTGTTTTCATAAAAACCTCTAGCAGAGCTGTGATCTCCTCTGCTCCATACTGACAGGGTTACAGTGGTCAGGGGAGAGTCCCTAAATAGTGTCAATGGATTTGGACAGTGCAGCTGGAAGGGGAAAATACCTTGAAGCTTTTGTGTGTTCTGACTTAGCAACAGTGCCTTTGATGGTAAGTGTTCTGCACTACTGAAGTCACTGCAGGCACCTCTAAAGGTCCTGGCTTGAATGAAAGTCCAGTATCTCAAGAGGACTGCAGGAAATGTTTTCTGGTCTTAAAAAAAAAAATTGCTTTAATCATATGTATTATTCATCATCCAGAAAGATTCCTAAGGTGGTTTTTCTTTTGAGATAATACAGATATGAAGTCATGCAGCACTGAGGATATTGCAAACAGTGTGCCCTGCCTGTGGCAAGATGCCATGAGTCTGTTGAACAACCAGAGACTTGCCCTGGGCTCGGTGTAATCTGTGTGCTGGCCAAAGGTTGCTGACCCAACAAACCCCCAAGGATGCCTGCAGCTTCTTGTGAAACTGGGGTGGGAGGTGCCACTGAGACATTGCTGGAACTATCAGGCTCTGTCTGCTGTCCAGGGAGACAGAGGTTTGTAATAAATTCTGTAAAGTAGTTCTGTTGTAGCTGGTGAATGTGTAAAGCTTGGTGTCAGTCAAAGGTTACTATCCAGACTATACTTAGCCTTCACAAAGAGCAAAAAAAGCTGCAGGATTTCTTCCTGCCCTCCTTTTCTACCAATTTCACATGTGAAGTTCTTGGAGAACTCAATATTTCTGTTTTTCTAAGAGGCAGCCTGTGAACCTACATAATACTTCTGTACAGCTCCAGCAAGTCCTGCAAGAGTTTTTTTTAAAGCATCTTCTACCCTCTTGCTAGGCACTGTGTAGAAATGGATTACAAAATATTTAGTAGAAGTAGAAGCTTTGTTCCATAAAAAAATAAGACCATTTTTGCAAAGAAAAAATAGTAAAACGAGTTGTGAGAGAGAAGGAAATGGCAAAAAAACCAAAAATGTACGTGTGATGGGCACCAAATTTAAACACAACTGCGACAACATCTGCAATGGTTTCTGTAGCAATATGAGGAAGGAGGCTCCCAAGGGAAGATTCTCTGGGCTTATTGATCCTGACTTGAGTCTGGGTGTAATGGAAATGAGTAGCACTGCAAAAAAATACAGCTGAGGAGAAGGCTGCTGGTTTCATGGCCAAATGCATTTTCCTTACTCGGTCCTGACACAGTAAAAGTGTGATGTTACATCTGGGGAGGAAGAGGCTGCCTTTCCTGAGGTAGGTGGGAAGGTTAGAGGTAGCAAAAGCTGTTAGAGATGGGCAGAGAGCAGGGTTAGAGGTGACTTCAGGGAGCAGATAAATCAAGAGAAAATGTGTAGAGAAACGTGGGCTGACAAGGAGTGTTCTGTCTCCTTCTGTATGTGGCTGTGAAGGAAACACAGGTAATAGGAACAGTATTTTTAAGCCTGATTACTTGGGATTCCCATTCCCAGTCCATCAGTAGCTGAATGAAATACAAAGTGAGCATGTGGAAGAGTTGTTCTCACTACCAGAAGTATCTGTGCTCCTTCATTTCTACTCAGAGCCTTTGCAAGGAGAAAATTCAATGAGCTGCAGAAGGATCCAAAACCCTTCTCTCTGTGTTTTAACTCCTTCCCACCCCCACAATCCTTGTAAAACACCACCAAACTTGTGCTGTACAGAAACTGCCACATGAAAGGCAACACCCTTTGTGGCCACAGCTCCTCTGCACCCCTCAGGTTCTTCAACATCCCTCTGTGCTGATGGTTTCTCTGTCAAGCAGAGATGAGCTAGCAGCCTGTTGAGCTTTGTTGTTGGTAAATTTTGGCGTTTGTGTTTTCCTGCCTGGGATATTTGAGTCGAGCTCTCACTGCTTGATTGTGGCCTCCTTGGTGGCTGGGATGCTCCTGCTGGATCTCTGCAGTCCTGAAGGGGAGGAAATGCAGTATTATCTGCAGCTGCCCTTTGGCCCCTGCAGGGCTGTGCTGTGAGCTGCCTCTGACAGCACTTTGCATGGTGGAGCAGCTTTTGATTAGGCTTGATGTGCCACAAGGCCTCTGGATGTACACAATTGAAAATGCTCTTTCATTCATCAGCAGGATTGAGAAGAAAGGCTTGTGCTGATGTCTCAAATTCAGGCTGACACGATTTCCCTGACATCAGAAAAACCAAGCTGCCAGCGTGGCAGAGCACTCCAGCAGCAGAGAGCCTCAGATCTCTGCTCTGCATCTTGTCAATGTATTGTTTCTCTGGAAATTAAAGCCTGATGCCTCTGTGAGCCACTGGAGTGGTAGAAATCCAGTGGAGGAACTTTGCAAGTGGTGTCAAGGACAATGGGAAGTCTTAAAAAAACCTTGTGCTGACAAGGTGAACGTTCCCTTGGTTGGGGCTGTTCATTGGATTCAGGAAAGATTACAGGAATGGGAGAATACTGAATTTATTTACCCTTTCCATACTATCCAAGGTAGTTTTCCTATTGTGATGAGGTCATAATAGGAAAAAAATGTCTGAGTTTGCTGGTTTTCTCTGGAGTCCTCATATCAATTTTCATGTAACTATATGTGGCCAGGAGCTGGCATCTGACTGTCTTCACAGGATAAATCAGGGCTCCTTAACACTGAATCCCAGATGAGGTGGAGTGAATGTGTGGAGACTGAGAAATAAAGTTTGTCTCATTGTACCACATTTTAAAGGGGCAGCATGCAACTAAAATTTGGAAGCCAAAGGATAACTTTTGGTAGGGACTGTTTTTCTGGTTCATCCCCCTGCCTGTGGAAAGCTGTTTTTTTTTTTTTCTGAGAAATACTGTGGTGCATTTGAATTTCCTGTTTTTCCTTTCACTGATGCTGATTATTTAGGAGCTGTAAATGAAGTAAAATAAGGTTCAGTATTTTAGAGCGGCGGCTGTATTTAAGTTTATATTTGATGAGTAAGTTGATGACATTGCATTATGTGAATTTGATGTGCAAGTTGTCACTAGAGTGTAAAGATAGTGGCAGCAGGACCAGCAATTCCCAGCCTAATCAAGTAAGCAGAGTCACACATTCTTTGAGCTATAGCGTAATAGAGACTGATTTACATATTAAAATGAGAGAAGCTACACAGATCCAACAATTAAGTTGATATTTTAATTGCCTAAAAGTCAGGAAATTCAAAGTTATGTTGCCTGCATCAGTTAATTTGTCACCCACATCTATTTGTGGTATTTTCAATGACTTTATTTGGTACAAAACTAATGTGGATTTAAATACATTAAATGTTAGCTATGGATGAAAGGAGAGCTTTGGATTTGCTGGTTTAGAAAGCAGACTAAGAGAATTGAGGATTCAATTCTTGGTCTGTTTAAAAGCAGTCAAAACAAATTTCAGGTAATTTCTTTCTTAATATTCTAGTAGACATGTTGGGAGAGGGAGCTATATTCAAATGCAATGAAAAAAATTCTCATTGATCTCAATGGACCTTGAACTGTATCCTTAACTTCTTGTTTTCTTTGTAAGGAATAAGCTTTATTTAATTGCAAATTCACACAAATGCACTAGTAGCACTAAGAATTACATCAATATATGGATTCTGTCCTTGATGTTTATGCTGGTTTCACAGGGCTGATCTTGCATTCAGATAAGCTCTCAGTATACAGCTCCCTTATCTCCCCATGCTGATGTTCTGATATATGAATGCTTGTTCCCTGTGCTCACAAAAAGCTATTCACATGCTGAGTCTGACGATTTTTTTATAATCCTTCTTTGAATTAGACTACAAAAAGAATGTGTTTGAAAAGGTTAACTAATGGATACATTTTTCTCCCTGATGAGGAAAAGAAAAATGGTGAAGTGCTGAAAAATGGCCAAGCAGAGTTTTGATCTTTTCTAATCAGATACATTCTAGGTAGTGAACAAGTAGGAGAAATGTTAATCCATAGTGGATTTATTTGGAATGAAGAACATCTATTTGGAAAGCAATCAGCATACAAAAGCAGACACTTGTAATTACTTTGCTGTCTTAATCATGGCACTGACACCCGTACCATGATGTGGTAGAGTTGTGATATCCTTTAGGATGTGGTGCTGATGTAAGGATGCCAGCAGGAAGGGCGGAAAGCCTGTCTTAGCATCTTCACCCCTATCAATCTGGCTTGCTAACACGCAGGTGTTAGGTCAGTAAGATGCAGTGCTCTCTGTGCTGCTGGCTGTGCTCTGGGCACCTTGTGCTGCTGGTGTGGTTTCATGCCAGGGAGCCAAAGCCGTTGTTAAATCATAGCAAGTCCTAAAATGCAGGAAATTCGTGTCTGCCTATCAGGCATTTCTGAGCATCTGGGAGCAGCCCATTCTTTACATTAGCTAAGGCTACCAGGTGTGGTTTGTATGTCACAGCACTGATGCATCTTCCCTCACTATTGCAGTGTTTCCATGCTTTCTCCATTTCAGTGCCAGCTTGTCTGGCCTCTCCATGTAGGGAGGAGCAAGTCAATCCAGCTTCCATTAGGGAACAGCATATTCATTCTTCCATACAACCAGCTCCAGCTCAATGGATGAAAATGAAACAGATGAAAAGCTGAAGATGAGATCAGATTCACAAATTGCCTTTTCTCTCCCTGGCTCTGTGAGTGTGTTTCTGTGTCTGTTGAATAGGAGAGTCTCGATGGGTCCTGTTGGAGGACTGTGGCATGGTGGGTTGTTGGGCGGGTGTGCAATGTTGTAAAGTTACCTTCTGCCATGATCAGACACCATCACAGGTGTGCAGCAAAAGTGCCTAAATTAAATAGATGAGAGGCTTCTGTAAGGAAGGGGCAGCAGCAGCAGCACCACCTTCGCTGGAGACTGCAGATGTGTCATCAGAAACCTCTCTGCTGGTGGCATCAAAGCGACCGTGCACATCTGAGGGATTCAGCAAAGGCTTTCTGAATAGGCTGGTAATGACAACGGCGTGTGATTCCCCTTTTAGACTGCCATGCTGCCATGCCTTCCCTGAAATGAGGCAGGACTGAGGCGAGGGGAAGTTTCTGTCTCGTTTTAGAAAAGCGATAAAAATAAATCCCGAGTTAGAGCCGGTGATGTTGGAGCTGCCTAGCAGATGTGGGCTAAAGGCACTTCCATCGGCAGCCACCATGGGGAGAGCTCCAGGTCAGGTTGTTTGCACGGTGAGTCCCTTCCTCACTACGTGGGCAGGGTGCTGATGCCTTTGCGAGCTCCCTGCAGAACGTGTTTGGACTCCCAGGGTGCTACAAGGAGTAGCAGAGATTTCTCTTTACTCCCATTTCAAAGCACTTCTTTCTACTACAGGATCCTTCACGTTTTACAATGAAAAAACCCCAGGAAAGAGGATGGGAGCATTACCCTGTGCTTTTATTCCAGAGTCCCTAGGAAGTTTTTGGTGAAGAGAGAAATTTTGAGCAGAATGTTCCCACATATGCAAAGGCTTCATCTGCAAGGTGATGTCCTAAGCCAAATGGAGAGGCTGCTTGCAGCACTTGGGAACAGATTTAAAGCTAATGGCATCTTAGTTACGCCTCAGGTAGCTCAGAGTCCTCAGCTGCTAACCCCAACAGAAATAAATAAGGATAAAAATTAGAACCAGGCATATCACACCTCCTGCAGCATGTTAAAACTGCTGTTCTCCTCTGTCAAAGCTGGAGTGAGCCAGGCTCTTCCATACAACCAGGGCAAATAAGCAATTAGCAAGAGGTACAGAAATAGTGTTTAGGAAGGTATAAAGTTGCTCTGAGAGCTATTAAACACATCTCCTTGTCTTGCTCATTGTTTAGAGTGGGAATGTTTGACACTTAACAAAAGCTGACTAATGCTTTGGGGTTTTTTTTCCTTTTAATGATCAGAATTCAGGGGAGGGCTGACTGTGACAGGCAGGAGAAAGAATTGCCATGCAAGGGAAGCCCTTTTTAATTAGAAAGCCCCTTGGATGATTTAGTTTGCAGTGATTTGAGTGCTGGCTGGTTTGAATGTGTCCGTGGTCCTGACCAGCAGGATGCAGTCCTCTTCTGGTTTGCTCTTCAAGCATCAAGAAGGGAAGCTGCTCCAACAAGGACAGTCTGTGATGAGGGAAATTATAACCAAAGCCAGCCCTGCTCACGACTTCACCATCTGCTGGGAAAGCTTTCCCTTGGATGCCAGCACTGGTGGGAGCAGGCATAATGATGATAATATTTTCCACTTCTGTAGCACCCTCTGTCCAAAGGTCTCTGACTATGCCAGAGACACTAATTAAGCACCCATGGGAGGTGGGCAGGAGTCTCCACAAAAGCTGTTTTTTGCTTGCAGAGTCTAAAAAGATTGTGGCACTAATCTTTGGGCAGCAATGCCTTCAGTCAGGCAGCTCTGGAAGAACTAAAAACCTTTCATAGTGTTGTTAGTGTGAATCAAAGCTGTATTAGGAAAGCAGTCTGGCTGACATTGTCCTGCTGGACTGAGCTTGTGCTCCTGGGTGGTCTTGTTGGAGGAGCAGCAGAAGCTGGGTCTGCTGTAGCTGGTTCAGAGTTTATTGCATCACAAGACTTGGAGTAGGTCTTTAGCTGCAGTCCTTAACATGTGGCACTCTGAGGAAACTGTGCTCTTAAGATCAGATGGAAATCTCAGTGCAGTGCTCTACATGGGAAAAGTCATGGAATCATATTCTAGTTTGGGTTGGAATTGACCCTTAAAGCTCATCAAGCCTAATCCCCTGCAATGAGCAGGGGCATCTTCAGTCAGGTCAGGCTGCTCAGAGCCCTGTCCAGCCTGACCTCAAATGCTTCCACCCACCACCTCTTTGGGCAACCTGTTCACCATCCTCATTGTAAAAAAAATCTTCTTCCTTATATCTAGTCCTCATCGACCCTCTTTTAGTTTAAAATCAATTGTAGAAGCCCTGCTGAAAGGTCTCCCCATGCCTTTCTTAAAAAAACACCTTTAAGAACTAAAAGGCAGCAATAAGGTCTCCCTGGAGCTTTATTTTAGGTAACAATCTTTCTTTTTCATAGCCTGCATTTCCACAGACTTCAGGAAATACATGAATAACACTGAATGGTCCATCAGGAAGGAACAAGCATGTGGAAAACGGTAAAAATTTGACCACAAATCTTTAATGTGTGTTGCCAACAGTCACAGTCGTGGATTTAGAAGTGTGTTCCCATGAAGATCCATTTAACATGCTCTTCAGTCAGGTAGAGGTGTCACAATGAAGCTTTTCCTTCCCCTTGAGTGCAAGGTATAAAATGAAATCTCCTGATTAAGAGCAAAGATACACCTACTAACCACGATCTCTAGGAGGGAAAATACTGTTTCAAGTATCCATTATATGGTGTGTAAGTGTATTTGAGGCTATTAAAGACAGTTATCCTCAGAAATTTATATGTAACAGGTTAGAAAGGGGGAGGGTGGGGGAGCAAACCCTTGCTGTGTATAATTATTGCTGGGTGCTGCATGCACTTTTCTCCATTATTTACTTAATCTTAAATGCCAGATGCTAAAGGGCACCAGCATCAATTAACTGCTTAATTAGACTTGCAAAGAAATCATGTAATTTAGTTATAGGCAAATAAAAAACCCAAAAATGCACAGAACAGAAGCTCAGGGCTCTCTTTGCAATCATTTTTAAAGCTCCCTGCATACAATGTTTGCTTTCATTGCTCACTGGAAACTCTTTGGAGCACTCTCTGTGCCTCTTGCCCTGTAGGGAGCCAAATGTCTGGATGCAGCATCTCTAGTTCATTCTAAGTGGATTTAGCCACAGCTTGCTTTGTTGCTTTCCAAATTCTTTTAATGGAGGTTTGGATGAAGGATTTATGTGGTGCCTCATCCTGATCCAGAGCAGAACCTGGCCCTTGCCCTTTCTGTGCTCTGCGTCCCCTCTGGTGCTTGCTTTGGGTGCCCAGTCAGGGGAAGACCATGTGCTGCTCCCTGTTCCTCCTAGGAAGACATATTTTTGTGTTTTGTATTTTAGTATTCTAGCATGCAACCCAAAAGCATCCTAACTTTAATGAAAAAGCCCTGCTTCCCTCACCTCGAAATAATAACAGGCAGATACTTTTATTCCATTAGTTCCCACTCTTATTCAGAAGAGTGTTCACAGGAGTGGAATGCATTTTGTTTTATCAAGGCCTACAACTCTATCTGAGTCCTTATGTTGCAAATTGCTGTAAGAGGGTAATAATAATGCCCTGGCCTTGGGTATTAGCAAAGTTTTCCTTCTGGAGAGCTGCTGCTGCCCCTGTGACTCTCTGTGTTCTCACTTTGGTATCAGCAGCACTGTCATTGCACTGCCTCTGCAGCATCCCCCTGTTTCACAACTTTTGTTTCTTTCTTAGTTCCTGGATGTTGGAAGCTGCTGACATATTTTTTTTCAAATGTCCTGAAACCTTTCTGAAAACAAGGTGGTGTTCAGCTTTTGAGAGCTTTGTTTTCCCTCTGTGCCTGTGCTGTCTCAACACTGCTCTTCTCCTTTCTGAAAATGCAGCCCAGCCCTTACAGAGTTCCTTATTTCTTCAAAGCACTGTATAAACATTATCTAATTAAGTATATATAACATGCCCTAAAGTATTTTAAGGGAAAACTGCAGCACAGCATTGAAGTTTCCAGCCACTTGATCCAGTGTAAAATCTGATTGAATCACTAATTATTTTTCAAAATGCTGTGCCTAATGACATGTATCAAGACAGTAAGATCAGAGCTGCAGCCAGAAGCATTGGGAGCCAAGGAGAGAGGGGCTGTCAGGTAAATTCTGTGTTAGCTCTGGAGTTGGTTTGGACCTGCACGCTGAGGTAATAAACAAAACAACAACAAAAAAAAGAGTTACTGCAGCATTCGGATCTTTCCTGTTTGGATATATATAATCAGCTCTACATTTCCTGTTGAAATGTTCGTTAAAATTGCAGCCCCTGTGATTATGCAGCTGTCTAATTCAAATCAATGGGGCTCCTGAAACAATTTTGGATATTTTTAAATACTGCTGTAGAACTTCCTTGTTTACAATGTTATGATTAAGTGACTTTTTTTCTAAGTCATCTAAAGCATTAATAAAAATCTCTTTAGGTTTTCTCTATTTTTTTTTGTTTGGTTGTTGCTTTTTGGGTTTGTTTTTTTTTTTAATCTGAGCAGCTGGAAATAATGCAAACCTTGCTTTATGGTTTTATATTTTACTTCTTACTACAGAATGTCTTTTTGGATTGATAACTAAATCAGAAGCCAAATTACACAAGTTCTTTATAACTCCTAGTAAGCCGTAATTGACTTTTTTTGTTTTGGAATCCAAATACAAGTAAATAAAATTACTTTTTTAGTAAGAAGCAGAATAAACCTCACTGAGAGTCCTGTAGATGGTGAGAGGGAGTGAACGAGTGGCTGTGTGGCATTTAGTTGCTGGCTGGGGTTAAGCCATGACAAACAGTCATGCTGGGCTTCCAGCTCACCGGCTTCTGAAGCAACTGTTGATAATGCTGCCAAGAAGATTATAATGTCCAAAGGGTCAAGTACTTCAATAGGTCTCATGCTGAAAGGGAGGTAATTTCAGTTTTTACTGGAAAGATGCATTCAAGGTAATTTCAGTTCAGGAGATTCTGCATTGGAATGCTTCAGAGTGATGCCAGGGCTCTTGTCAGTTTGTTTTAATGGCTTTGGGTTTATTAGCTTTTCACTTTTCTAATACCTTCAATCCCTTTACTGGTTGTTACTGAAGCCTTGGCACAATTCCGATGTGTTTAAGTTGCAGACATTACAAGAAAATACCTAAATCAAAACATTGTGGGAGAGAGACAGCATGAACAAGCAGATGTTTACAGTTTCTGACTTCTGTGGTTGAGGAAAAGCAAACACATTTCTATAAAAACTCAACGTGGTAAAAGCATTTTAGTTGCCTGTAGTTACATGCTTCACCTGCTTGTAAAGGTATATTTCTAGTTGTCTTTTGCTTTTATTACCCCTCTCCAGCTGTACTTAGTAACTCCTTTATTTAACTCCACTTGGTAATGGTCCCACTGTGGCTGCAGGAGCAGGGGAAGAGGCAGAGCTGGCACAGCTCAGGGCTGGATGTCTTGGTCATATCCCTCCTTGCTGAACACATCTGCTGAGCTGCTGCTGCCAGGTCAGGTGTGGGGGTGGCCAGATGTGAACCACTGCAGATGTTTTAGTGTGGCTGAGCCCAGATGGTCTCATACCAACCTGCCAGCACTGCTGCCACTGTAACAGCCCTGATCACAACAAGGGAGACGATACTGTGGAAACTGTGCAGATCAAAATTGCCAACTGTCTGGTTACTGGGTTAAGAAATTAATGAAGATTTTAAATGAACCCTTGTTCTGCCGTGCTGGAGAAGTCAGATGCAGGCTGTAGGATTGAGAACTGTTTCCTTGTATCATCCTTTGTGTCCTCTTGGTATTCAGAACCTATTCACCTATTGAATTCACCTATGGAAAATTGGAGGTAAATACTTTGGATGTGGACACGGGAAGTGAATGAGATGGAAGGGGACAGGAGAGACCAAAGCTTTTTCTTCTTTTTACAGAGAGTAGATTGAATGTGATTTGGCCACTGCACCTTAATGGGTAATCCCCACTCTGAGCCTCAGATGAAAAGAAGAAATCTATAAGGCTAGAGATAATGCAGGAGGATTTTTGCAGACTTTTCTCAGATGTAAAGTGAGTTACTGAATAGCACAGCCTTTAAGGAAAACTTTTTCTTCGAGCACAGAGCTAATTCACTGATTTAGCCAAGTTGGGTAAATCTGTTTCTTGTTGCTTGCACATCCCACGCACACAGATCTTTTTTGTGTGTACCATTTTTTCCTTTCCTCACTTGTTCCTCAACATACACTTTTCCTGAGACTCTCTGACCTGTTTTGGCAGAGCTGCTCATGCCAGCAGCATGGTCTCCATAGCACTTGGTGTCATTGACCTCAGTGGGAAGAGTCCACAGCAGCAGCAGCAGCAGTGAGTAAAATGTTCTCTAAACCTAAACCTGAAGTGAATGGTTCTTGTGGAAGGCTGCAGTGCAAGAGGTCAGGATTCTCTGTGCACTTGCTCCCTGGTGTGGGGTGGATCATTGGAAACCAGGAGTCAAGGTTACCTCAGTGCTTTGCTTTTTTTCTATACCAAAATAATCTCTTTGGTGACTAAGCATGGGAGATCTCGATTTTTTGACTGATCTTATTCCAAACAGGATAGTCCTGCACTAAGCCAGTGTTTGGTGCAGAGTTCTCAGGAGACAGAGAGATAGATGGAAGAGTTCAAGCAATGTCAGAAAGTAAGAGAATCTTCCCAACAAGAAGGGCAGGAAGAAGGGATGTAGAGGCTGTGCAGGGGGAATTCAAGATGAAGTTGGAAAAGAAAAATAGTGAAATTCTGGAGTAGGCTGTTCTTTGAGCCTGCTACTAGCATTGGTGTGGTGGAGCTTGCTGCAATGAGTGTGTTGGCCTCTCAGGATTCCCAAAGTGCTCTGCAAACTTCACAGCAAAAGGAAATCTCCACGGGGATTGCTTCATCCACCACTAACGTGCATCCATGGCTGGTGTGAAGTACAGCAACTGCTTAGTGCCACACAGGACTGCCCCAATGGCAGAAAGAGAGAAGTGTCTTCTTTTTTAACTTGCAAGTGGAGGAAACAGAACGTGGTTACCAAATGGCATTTGTACAGGACTGATGCCACAGTCCTGGGTCGTGCCCTTGGCCCCAAATATAAAACTCTCTGCCAGGAAAAATGTTTCACCTCTTCTGTAACATTCCAGGTCTGAGTCTCTTATCTTCTCTGAAAAATGGTGCATCCAGAGCACAGTGTGCTCCCTGCCATAACCTTTAGCTCATTACTGATTCAGGAAGAGAGTGCCAGCTATTGAATCACAGGGCTGGGACCCAGCTAAAGGTCGGGATTGTGTCTACGTACATGAAAGCAAGCACAACCCCTTCTTCCCAAAAGCACTAATATGTGGGGATGTAAAAGTTATTGCCTGTGAATTCTGCAGCACTCACATCAGGCTTGGAAGCAAACAGACAGATAGGAAAAGGCAGCTTCCCATGTAGGGGGAATCACATTGAGGGACTGATGGAGTTTAGGAGATGTGGGCATAAACAAACAGCCATTGTTATTCTCCAGGGTGGAAGAAAATGTGTTTCTGCCAGCAAATGCAGACACTACCTGGAAGTAATTTGAAAAGCCAGGCTAACTCCCATGGCTTGCTGGCCTCCAAGATAACTCTTTTACCTGTGTCCTCTATCCCACTGCAAAGGTTTCCTGCTGCTGTTTTTTCCAGCTCATGCTTAGTTTCCACAGTCTCTGCCTCCAGCAGCTTTTGAGCTAACTTTGCTCATAAAATTTCTTGCCTTTTGTAGTTTGAGTTGTGTGATAGAGGATTGAATGCCTTGCAGTCTCTCCTTAAAAACATGCATGGACTTACAAATCTCTGCTGCATGTTAAATTGAAGGATTTTGCCTCTGTTATTTGGGATTTCTCAGTTGTTAAAACATTTCAGTGCCTGTCATTAGCAAAGGGACATTGGGCAGACAGAACCCATTTCTCAATCTCCCACATTTACTCACCTGCATCAGTTCTGCTGAGCTTAATTTTCATTATAATCCACTGGGTCACCTGTGCTCCATCAGACTGTTCTCTCTAAGGTTTTGTTTCATTAGAACTTTATTATAGAGCTAATTTTATTTTTAAAAGCCATCAAATTCAAGGCTGAGCTATGAATTTTCCTGTAAAACAGGAACATATCCCAGGTCTGTGCTGTGATTCAGCAGATTCTGTGTTCTCAGGGCTGTCACCAGATCCATGCTGTGGAATTAAGTAGTATCCTTGACTTTCTTTCCCTTAGCTCTTCTATCTGTGAAATGGAGACAGTGCTAATCTCTCATTTGTGTGACTCCATAAGATTTGTCCAGCACTTGAAAGATGCCAAAGACGACAAAACTGCCAAGCCTCCTTTTCAGTAACAGGATTGATGATTTACACCCAAAATGCTCATTTTTGTGCTAAAACAAGATCACCTGAAAGATACTGCAGTTGGAACCAACCCAAGGAAGGGGGGAGGAGGAAACCATCTGTTACACAACAGCAGAAATGGTTCAGGGCATTCGCCTGGGAAGCTCTGGGTGACGAGTTTGGAATATGAAGGCTTATTTATATGGATGGAGCTAATTTTCTCTAAGTTATTCATTTTTCACTTAGGGAATTACCTAATCTTACAAGAGATTTCCTTTAGGAGGAAAGATTCATTTATTCTCTGTCTCATTCAGCCCCAGGCAAGCCTGAAGATGCTCTGCCTCTTCCAGTTCTGCTTTTTAAACTGATTCTATTAATGGAGCTTAAAGATTTTCTTCTTCTGGATAAAAAGGGTTAATCTTTCTAGTTCCCACTCACCCTTCTCCTCCTCTTTTTCTAGAGAGTTCTTTTTTTGGCAGCTCTGACTGTTTCTATCATCTTCTCCCCCTAATCTGCCACTATCTGAAGAATTCATTACATTTCAAATCAGAGGCCTTGCTGCATACATTAGCAGGTTTTAATAGACTTGCCAGGACTCAAAAAGGAGGAAAAAAAGAGAGAAGATTTAAAACTCTTGTCTTGCCGAAAGCAGACAGATTGACTCAAAAATGACTCAGTCAATAAAAGATGAGTTTTGAAAAGGCTTCCCTCTGCTCAAAGGGAGCTCGTATTCCAGAGAATTAGGTTTTTCTAAGCCCACTGTCAGAAATTAATAATACATACGGCATGTAAAATGGATTTAGCCCTCTACAGCCTTATACAAACATATCTTTGACTTGCTAAATGTGACACGACTACCAGGATTTTCCAGCCTTTATCCCAGGAGTTTGTCATCTCTCCGGAATGGTGACCTCGGTGGAATTTTTAAGCACATTAAAAAAAATTTGCTAAATGAGATTTTAATTAAGAATATGTTTCTACTTCCCTTACTCTTTTTCTCCACCCAAACCCACCCTGTCAGAGTGTTTTATTATTATTTGCAGTCAAAATTATGCCAAAAGCTCTGGTTTAAACTCTCAAGCTATCAAGTCTCTTTGCTTGACTCTTTCAGTAACCTTCCTTTGAAGAAAGATGCTGAGACTAATGCAGAATCTTTGATATGGATGTGGGTTTTTTCCTGCTACCACAAAAAGGCTTATAGGCCAATGAAATGTTTTTCTTAGGAAAAAAAGACAGGGCTTCTGTCTTACTAGATCTATCCACAAGTATTCTTGTGTGATTTGAGTTCTTCCCAGATGGTCCTGCTCACCTTGCTTAAGGTAACTCAAATGTGCAGGTGTGAAATCACTCTCCACCACTGTTTGTTCCTCCATCACACTCCCTCAGCTGATAAGAATTAAAAGTGGTATCAGTTTTATCCTCCTGGATGATTTGGGCTGTTGCTTTATTCAAACTGGCCTTGTTGAAACCACAGAAGGTGTTGTCTTGAGCAAGGAGGTCCATACAGCCTTCTGCATGACTGTGGGTGACTGCATTTGTCCATCTCTGTTCCCTCAGTCTTCCAAACCCCAATATTTAATTATTTTAGTTGTGTTTTTAGATTTCATAGTGGTTGACTCAGTCTTGAAATCTTTTCCGCATTCTCTCTCTGAAAATTTTTCCTCCACCTTTTTTTTTAAAATTACTTATTATGAATTACCCTTTAAGCTAACTTTGTGAAGTCACTGCATGTCCTTATCTCCTCATGGATCTGTTCTGTCCTCAGCTGTGTTATTCTACATATTGCCTGTGGGCTTGTGGAATGTTCTGTGTGAAAGTGTTGCAGCAACATGAAGTCTGACTCTGGACAATATCTCCTAGATGATGCAGAGGAACTTTTAAAAACATCAGTGAAGAAACAAACACACTAAAGTGCTCCATTTTGGACCATTATGTGCTCTATGGATGTTGCTTGGGCTTGAAACAAGCAGAGCTCATGATTTTTTTAATATGTTTATAGGTTCTGTGAAAAGTCTGAGCTTAGAGTTGTTGACAATATGCACCCAAAAGTGCAGCAATAGTGTGTTCTTCTTTCCCACCATCAAACAGGAGACTTGCTCAGATTTTCTTGTGCTTCTCTGGCTCCAAAGAGATCTCTAATCATGAGTGTTGGTGATCAGAAAAATTTCCATCAAAAGTAACAAGAGGTATTTTTCACAGAGCTGAAGGTAATGAGGTGGTTCAGCACTAGCAAAAGTATTTCACTGGGTAAGAGATTTCCACTTTTATCTCACAGGTCAGACTTGGTTTTTTTCATTGGTGGTGGTTTGTTTTTTGGGTTATTGAATATAAATATGACATCTCAAGGTTATGATCCCAGGGTTACATCTCTGATTTCTTGGGTGTGTTTTCTGGTCAGAATGTGGAATTAGCAGCTGCTGGGGCATCACTTAATGGGATTTAATTCCCCCTAACTCCCCTAGGCCAGGCTGGATGGGCCTCTGAGCAGCCTGATCCAATGAGTGGCCTCCCTGTGTGGAACAAGATGATTTTTAAGTTCCCTCACAATCCCAACCATCTGTGATTCTGTGTGACTGGAAATGGCCTGTCCTCAAAGGACACCCAGTAGAACCTTCTCCAGTACTGATTTCCCTGAAGGAGTTTGTGTGACTGAATCTCTTGGTCTTTCTTGCACAGGCAGGGACCCTACTTACTCAATTTTGCCAAGAGCCATGAGAAATTGCTTCCTTGGAATTCCACAGGACTTCTGCTCTTTGCCCCACTTCATTCCTGGGCATTAGCCAAGCAAATGCTGGTTCTTGGGTTGTATTATAAGATATAACCAGGAGTTATACAACAATCCCAGGAAGAGAATACTTGGCTGTCTTGAATTTGTCCAGTCCTTGGTGTTTAAAATTCTTGGAAAACCCAATTATATAAGTCCTAGAAATCAGCTGGATAACTGAAACTGGTGCTGGAGTCATTCTTTTTCTGAGTCTTTTATTAAAAAGCACCAAGTTTGTTCCCAGGATGAGTCTCCAGAGTTAATGTCCTGTTGTCTCATGTCATAATCAGGAGCTTTTAGTTTTCTTTTGAAGATGTGCTCCTAATGATGATATAGAGATGAACAAAACTGAAGGGAACAAGCATGACTTTACCTCTAGCTTTGTTTTTGTTCCCAGTTAGTTCATTTTTTAATCTGTTCCATATTCTCTTGACTTGAGAAAGTAGTTTTCCTGGTGAATATTATGTCTCTTGAGCTTCCAGCTGCTTTGCTGGGACATAGCCACCTAATAATCTCCTTGGGAATAATTGCTGGTGTCTTTTCAGATAATTTTTGTGAAAGGTGACAAACTGCTAGCCACAGTGAGATGTTAATAACACAGAGATGCCCTTTGTTTGAACGCTGGTGCAGAAATTGCCCCATGCAGTTGTTGAAAAGTCAGACTTTTGATGGTAAGAAGTGAGGAATGGATCCATTCATTTGCATATAATTCCAGGCCTTTTGTGTCATCTTTTGTGTAAAACATACAATTTCCATCCCAGTGGGGAATGTGTGCTTATAATACAGAGGGACAGGAACATGGGATTGCTCTCAGCAGGAGTCAGGGTTAAAGACATGTCATCTACTAAAAAGGAGGAAAACATGATCTGCAGGAACTACAGCTACTACTTGGAGAGAAACAGCCATGGAAAATTAATGAATCCAAGTTTTTAGACCAGCTCAGTGGAGACCATGCCTCCTGATGTCCCCTCTGAGCAGGCATCAGAAAAAGGGAGGAATCTGTGTCCTTGGAGGGGTGTATTGAGCTGAACTGTCCCTGCGTCTGCCCTGAATCCCAAGCAAGACTTACTGTATATTTTTTTTATAATCAGAGGCTCCACTTACCAGCCAGATCCACTGCAGCTGTCTGAGGTGGACATCTTTCTCTGTGGCACTGAAATTAAACTCTTAAAAACTCTTTAGACTTCAGCTGACTAGCATTTTCCCAGTGTAGGTTTCTCAGCTTTTTCATAAAGAGGTGATGTATTTTTGAAAACAAATGGTATAGGAAGCATAGGCATAGGGTTCTCTTGTGATCTAGAGTCAGAGAGGTCCAGAAATACTTGTTTTAGCTTTTCTGTTCTTCCTTCTCTCTTTCCAGGTAGCCAGAAGGTCTCTCTCTGAGTAGGCAGTCGTTCCCAATGATGAACTTTACAATTAGAGCCTTAGTGCCCGTCTTCCCAAATTTCTAATAAAATTGCATTAATATTTAATACCCAATTATTAAATATTTAAAAATTGAAAACGGAACTGGCTTGGAAGTTAGCACGTGATGAATAATTCAGGATCAGAAGAGGAGACTTGGCATTTGGGCTGAGACAGATGTTACCTTTCCTGTCTCCCTGCCTGCCCAGAGATGATTTTGGTGTCCTCCAGCCTTGGCATAGTTTGTGGACCTTGCTTGGAGACATCAAACCTTTACCTCTTGGCCAAGAGTACCAGCACAAGGTTAAGGGAAATAACCCTTCCTTATCCATAGTAACATTTCAGACTCCTGCAATAGAAATAAAAGCTCCAGAGGCTGGAATAACATGATTGAAAGCCTGGTTATCCAGGAGATGGCTCTGTTTCCAAACATCTTTCATGCTCCAGGGAAATAAGTTTGCTTGTCTTTACATCTGTGTCACAATCCTGCAGTTCTGTTGTTTGAAAGTCCTTTTCCCCCTCTTGCTCTGCTGCTGCTCCACGCTGAACCAGAGCTCTGTTCTTCTCCGGCATGAGCATCTTTAAAGGATTGTTTTCATAAAGTGGGCATCAGACAATGAAGTAGAACGTGAAAAATATGCCAATAAAAACAGGGCAGAACCTGCTATCCCGTGAGAGGAGGTCTGGGGCACTCAGAAGAGTGCTCAGAGGAGACATCTGATGTGATTCTTGAGCAGAGTGCCTTTGGGTCCTGCTGCAGGAGCACAAAGAGCAGGGAGAAGGGCTTGGGAAAGGTTTGACTAGTTGGCATCCAGAGAGCTTTCAGGCCAAGGGCAATACATTTGCAGAGGCAACACTTCAAAATACTATTAAGGGGATAAACAGGGAGAAAAAAAGGATTGAATAGAAGGAGTGGAGGCTTTTTAGAGCTTAATTTCCTTTGGAACAAAGGCCCTAAAACAAACTCTACAATCTTCTGCCATTAAAAACACAAGTAAGGTGGCATGCTGCAGAGCCTTGCCTTTCTCTGTTGCAGTGCCATTGTGTTCTCCTCCCAGCTGGCTGAAGCCTGTGCATTTTCCTGGCTGTGCCCTGCAGGCTGTGCTCAGTGCCCTTGGGGCCACTGGCTGACCTTTCTGAGCCACCCCACCTCGGGGCAGGGTACAGTGTCACAAAAAAGGGAGTTCTGGGGATGGGAGTGGGGTTATAATGACTGTGAGGACGTCATTGCATGGGCAGAAGGGCTTGTTGAGAGCCGGGGAGTCTGCAGGATTGAGTTTGGTCTGTGCATCCCACATCAGAACTGAAGGGTACCTGCATGATGCCTGCCCCATCTCACCTGTCTGACACCACAGGGTTATTTGACAGCGACTTTAGACATGGGAGCAATCCCACGAGGCATTTGTTAGTTCTCTTATTTTGATTGTCTGCCTGCAAAGGTACAAACTTTTCGTGTTGTGAGTACACAATTTTTTGCAGTGCTGGGAGCAGAGAGAGACAAGAAAATGTAAGTAACATAATACTGGACACTACCACTGAGTCAAAATAGCATTTCCATGAGTCTCAGTATCTGAATTTGACAATAAAAAGTTCCATGAGTAAGAGCAGAATGGCTTTGCTCCTGGGAAGGCTTGAAATCATCTCTTGCCAGCGGTGGAAATCTCCCGTTCACAGCTTGGATGAGCATCATCAGCTAATAAACTGTGAAGCACTCTCTAATGCATGATTGAATATTGTCCACCCTGTGCTGTGAATTACTAAAACTCCTGCAAAAAGTCTTCACTGTGAGAGAGAACAAATAGCTATTTCTGGAGCTGTTTTTCTCATTTGGTTTAATAGCAGATGTTGGGTGCTGTTTCAGAGGTTTAAATGCATCCAGTGTTTTGGGGTAGTACTGATAGTAGTAATGTGCCAGTGGAAACAAAATAATGGGCAGAGTGCAGGGGAGGTGATGGGGGATAAATTAATCTGTTAGATGCTTCTGCAGACCACCCTGTCTAATTAACAATGCATATTATATATGTTAATTACATAGTTCTTAGGATTAATCTTTTCATTAGACGCTTGAGTGGTTTCAAAGCACTCTTTTTCTTGGAAGCAACTTAGTGGAGAAGTGATTCTCCTCCATCTGACAGGTGATATAAGTTATGCCCCTGGTTTTTGCTACCTGGCTTCCCTGAACTACAGCCCATGAAAAGTCCCACTGACTTTTTTTTTTTTTTTTTGCACTCCAAAATAGATTACCTGGAAAACATATAGTCTGGGAGACTTATGCCTGAGATTTGCTGGCTGGTTCTAGAAGCAGAAGTTAAGTACTTTCCTGTAAACTGAAGTGACACAGTATATTTGTGTTTTTAAGGTGAGGCTATTTTTTGCATCCAAAGTTAATGACTTGCTGCAGCTCTGGCTGACATCACTTTGTTCTGAGAAGTGCTGTTGGGCTGTAATTGCCATATGGAAGGGAAATGTGGCTGGCAGACTTTAATCATTGTTTGGGATGTGGAGGGAGATGCCTTCCTGCTTGGGCCACAATTTATGACCAGTGTGACCACCCTAATTTCCAAACTGTTTGTGCCATATCATGCTAATTGATGAAGTCCATCTTGGGCAATAAATAGTTCTCCTGAGGTTAATTTCTCCCGTGTCTGGGATGTGTGTTGTCCTCCCCACTGAGTTGTGTATTGCTGCAAGCAGGCTGCTCACATCATTACAGCCACAGATTTTAGTGGTACCCAGGGTTTCTTCACACAGCACTGTGCTGCCTCCACTGAGAGCAGCTGCAAGGGTGGCTGAGGAACTGAGCTGAGCTTCCAAAAGCCCACTTGTTTTTTGCCTGCCCTCCACCCCAAAACAGCTCTGCCAACAAGCAGGAGGAGGAGAGAGAAAGCTCCAAGCAGTGCTCGGGCTGGGATGCCCTGAGAGCACCTTTTGCTCCATGATGGGTCATTGGCCACCTTCAGGTGTGCTTGTGAGTTTTGCAATTTGGTGTTGTAATCTCAGCCTTTGCAAAAGTGAGAAAAGAAAATCATGCTTTACTTGATCCTGACCCATGTTTTATGTGTGTGTAGGTACTGCAAGAGAGAGTTCATGCTTTTCCACAGCTTCCTCTCTTTGGTCCTCAGTGTCCTGCTGCTCTCACCCTTCCAGTGTCCTCTGCTACTTTCTGCAAGTTATCAGGGGATAATTAATTATGGATTGCTTTCCAAGAAAGGGTACCTTTGTAAAAGTACATGGGTTGTCTGAAATGGGGCCTTCAGACAACCTTCTTCAGTAAAGAGAAACATCTGGGAATTTTTTTTTTTTTTAGTGGAGAGTTCTCGGGCAGTGCAAGAGCTGCAGCTGGTCATGGTGGTGGAGACCTTTACTTGTGCTGTGCTGCCTTTGAAAATTCTCCCCAGAGCTGCTGGAAGGGCAAGCTGGTGGCTGGAGGAGGGGGCTGGGAGGTGCATTGAACCATATGGTACATACACGGTTTAAAAATAAACCAATGTTGACTGATCAAATAAATACCACTTAGGTTTTGAATTGAACAGCCTGTGCAGTCTGTTGAATATAAAACTGTTTTTACCTTCAAGAAAAGTTATAATTCATGGCTGTAATGTCACAAATTTCAAGTTTTGCAGAGAGCAGTGTGAGGCTGCCAGACTGTAAGGTCGAGTAGGGGTGGTGTGGGGCTGCGTGGTCCCACTCCCCCAGGGCATAAAACATGCCTATAAAATCTAGCAAAGCGAATTTTATTTCTCAAAAGCAATGGTCATAAAGTTGCCTACATCAGAAAATGTTCAGCTCTTCTCCTATTAGCCTTTATTTAACATGATACAATTTATTTTTATGTTGTGCCCTTCACAGAATATCACAGAACTCTCTTCAGACGCTGCTCCTCATAAACTGAGGCTGGCAAAGAAAATTCCAGCTCGGGGTTTGAGCAGGGGAATGACTGGAGGGGTCCCAGGTGCAGAAGGACAAGACCCTTGGGAAGGACAGATGTGCAGTGGATGGAGTAATTCAGCATCAGTTTGGGGGTGTAGGGGGTGCATGGCAGCAGCTCCTGTAGATGGGGGAGAATAAAGGTAATTGTGCCTGGAACTCAGAAAACAGTGTTTCCTCTTGCCTTGTGTGAACAAGGTGGTTCTGGCATCCCTTCTGTAAGCTGGAAACAAAATTTAAGCGATCTCTTGTTTAAGTGAAGCAGGGTTGGTGAAAATGCAGCATCCTCCATAGCACTGTTGGGTGGCATCTGTCTTGAGGCAGCCTGGCAGGGTCAGCAGGGCCAGGAATTGATGTGTAAATGCTTTATCCTGTGTTTGTTGGAGTGAGTGACCCCCAAACATGTCACTGAGGGAAAGTAACCTTTAATGGAGAGTTAGAAAGGACTGCAGGCCTTTCTGAGAGAGATATGTATTAGCTGGGATTGCAGCAGAATTAATGCAGCTACATGGCTTGTGGCATCTTTGAGGATGGGCAGAACAAATTTTTATTTTCCTGGAAAAGACTAGTGATACATTTAATTTCATGCCACTTTTGGCATGCTCAGAGTCACATTGTTTCCTCCTCTTTCCCTGGGGAAAAGGCTAAGCATGAATTTGGTTTTCTTTGGTGTAGAGACTGCTATTGTTATTGATTGACCTGGCTGAACTTGGAGCAAGAGCCAAAGCTGTGGTATTTCCAGGCTGCTCTGAACACTTTCAGATGTAAGGAGTGTCAAAGCAATGGAATAAAAAGCAGTGACATTTCCAATATGAGACCAAAAAAAGCCCAACTCATATTTTATTTATTTATCCAAAATAGTTTGAATTATTCATTAAAGTCAATGTAAGTGTGTGAAAATACAAGGTGTTTCAAGAAGCAGTATCATTAGGAGGAATTAATCATTTGGCAATATTAATTTTCTAACAGATTAACGATTTTTTTTTTTTCAGTGAGGATATTTTTTCCACATCAAACTCTTCAGGACAGGCAACTTTTTGTACATACTCTTGGCCTGAATACAAAGGAGATGGGACAGTATTTCTGTATATTTTCCTGTTCTCTCTGTGGTTTTTTTTTCAGGCCAATCATTACCCCCAATCAAGGCATGGCCTGTGTAACCTCATGCTTATTTTCTCAGTTCTTATTTTTTTCATAAACTTGGAGATGCTTTGGCATCCCTTCTTTGGGATGAAGGGTGTTTGTGGTGTGACTTTGCCCATCCGTGGCCTCTGCAACTTCTCTCACCTGTGTTGTGGAACAAGATCAAATACAGGAATTCAAACAGGTTCTCTAAATACACAGATTCTAATTTTCAAATACTGTCTTTTAAAGATGTAATTAAACCTAATTCTCCAGACCTTGGGAAAGATCTGAATGGATGAAGATGCTCAGTTTTCTGTGGGTGGTAGATAAAAGGGGTGAGCACATCAGTGCTGTCACTGCTGCACCTGACCCATCCCAAAAGGATCTCCCTCTGTTCCATGGCCTCTGTGCCTTAAACACTGCTCTGGAACAGCTGAGTTGCACTCTGTGCAAGTGATGACTTTTAAATCAATTTTTCCTGACTGTGCTAGAAATTTGGTGGGAATTAGTGGTATTAGGTGAGGCTTAAGAATTAGCGTTTTCACAGCCTTGGATTCAGAGCAGAGCAAACAATGTGCTGCCTTCTAGCTTAACATCTTCACTTGATGGGGGACATATTAGAAAGATTAATTACTGTCCCCAGGTCTGTGCATATGCTGCTGTCCTGCTGCCTGGGTGCAGGGAATCTGTGGTGCCAGGTCTGTACTTGGACAGACCCATGGTGCAGAGAGGTTCCACAGATACCCTAAAATTAAACATTCTTTGTCATTTCAGACACCCCAAGGTGTCTGAAACGTTGTCCTGTGGCTGGCTGGTGCTATAAATGAGAGACAAAAGTCTCGATATTCAGCAAAATTCAGATTGCTTTATTTGATATAGAAAGAGCAAGCAGCGCTGGGGAACGGGAGGGGTCAGTGCCCACTCCACGCTCCACCGAACCTTGGTTTGCAGCCTCTTCTTATACTGTGGGTTCTCGGTGTAATCAATAATTTTTGGGTTATCGTTGTCATAAGCAGTGGTGGTTGAATAAACATCCTTACACAAATTCACAAAGCCTCTGGGTGATAATCAGTCACAGATAGCCATCTGCTCCTTGTAGATAGCCACCAGGGAAGTTCTGGGAGTCTGGTCCTTGAGATAGGCAGCATTGATCAGACAAAGGCAGGAAGGGCTTTTTGGGAAGTCTGATTTTGCAAGCTGGTAGCTGATATAACTTATTTGGAAAACATAACATAACATAATGTAACATAATACAACATAATATAACATTACAAGGTGATTTTAAACAGAATTATTTTATCATATAATTTCCTTTATCTAGTGTCCATGCTTCACTTCAGAGCTTAGTATTCTGGTTTATATAAACCCCAATGCTTTTGTGATGAACACGAATCTTTTATCAATTATCACACTGGTATCATACAGAAGCTGCAGGATACTTCTTTCCTGCAGAAGTTTGGTGGAAAGGTATGAAAGATACCCTAGGACATCTTGAATGGCTTTGTTTCAGCAGTGGGATCCCATCTGACTTCTCTCAAGTCTCCGTTTACCTTCCTCTGAGGTTGCTCTGCCATGGATCCAGCTCATGGTGTGCTTGCTTGGTTGTGCCAGCAGATCCCTCAGTGGAAAGCAGGGGAGCAGGCACAGTGCTGAGCGCTGTCCTGAGTTAAACCAGGAATAGCCGCGGGTTGAATTGTTCCCAGGGGATAAACACTGCGGGAGGGAGGCACCAGCTGGGCTGTAGCTGAGCTGCTGAGGACGGCGGCTTAATTGGGCGTAAAGGAAGAGCAATCTCTGTTTGACAGTCAGGGTTCAATGGACCTTTCACTGGGGGCAGCTGCAAACATTCCTGCTGTGTCCCTGTGCCTGCTTGGGTTTATTCCTGCTCTGTCCCTAAGCCAAAGAACCCTGTTGGGCAGTTGCTAATGGAGTCAGGGAAGGGAAGAGAAGGCTTTATCCCACCCCTGGCTGGAGCTGGCACATTCAGCTGCATCTCCATCGGCAGTTCCTGAGTTCAGCACCTTGTGCCAGTGGCTGACACAAGGCATCTCTAACGAGCAGATCAGTTTTTCATGCAGATGAATTCCTGCAGCCAGGACACCAGCAGTGCTGCAGGCTCTGGAAAGAGGGCCAGGAGGAGCAGCAGGGAGGTGGCAAGGGCACACAGTCGGGGGTGGAGGCTCCCTGGTACTTCAGTTACACTGGAAAGCCCCAGATTTCTTGCATGAAAGACTGACTGTAGTCAAAGTTCTTCCTTTCTCACCCTGAGGGTAGTGGAGGGAAGCAGTTGCCATCACTCAGTTGCTATTGCAGAGTCAGAGTTGTTTAACTGGGCCAGTGCTGCTGGGTGGGGGTTGGTGGCCCCTGGCAGAACCAAGTCTGAGAGACAAAACAGTGGAAAAGGCACTAACTCTTCATGAATAACGAAAGCTGTTCAAGGAGTTAATGAATTAGGGTGCCATCCACCTCCAAGGTTATAAAAGTTGGGAAAGGCAACCTCTAAGATGGAGTAGGAAGAGGCAGATTTACTTTTCCAAGGCTAGGCTGCATTTGTTAGGGAAAAAAAATATTGCTGTTGGACATGGGCAATATATTAAAGGCAGAGCTGTTTCTGACAGTGACGAAATGTTATTTACCACTGCAGTGTGGTCACTGAATTTTTACTTTCGTCTATAGGATTTTGTCCTTAACAGTTGCATAGCTAAATGAAAACTGAGAATATCCAGGTCAGAGCCACCCATTAACCTCCCAATTTCAGAGGCTGATTACTTGATTAATCAAAGACCAGTCCCAGCTGAGATGATGGGGAAAGGGCTGTAATAATCCAGAGAAGGGTTGAGTTAATCACACATTAATGAGTTGCTGTGAGTGGGAAGGTGGGTGGTCAGAAAAGAGCCTTTTTGAGCAATTGAGAACAGACTGAGTGTAAGACACAATTCTTTGGGCCATTAAGGGTGCTTTGGATATTCTCTGCTTACTTTACATCCCCCTACAATTGGGGGGTTCCCTGGATAGCAGGGTTTTAATGAACCAACTGGTGATGTTCCCCACAACTGGTTTGCTCCCCTTCATAAAGCAAGATGCAGCTGGGGGATGCCCAGGGTAAAGGCAAACATTGCTTGTACATCACCACCAGAAGCTGCTCAGGAAGGTGGGGCTGGAATAGCTGAAGTGGAGGAGCTGGCCAGTGTTAAGGCTCCCTGTGTGGATGCTCTCACTCAGAAGTAAAGGGACATGTAGTTCTCTTTAACCATTAAAGAGTTCCTGTCCTTGCCTGGGGATTAAACTGAGTTGGATTAAGGCCAAAGCACTTCTGAGCAGGGGCATCCTCAGTGGTATTTAAGGCACTTTAACTTAACACATTGAATTATCCTTCCACCCCCAGTGCCTAACCAAAGCAGTACAGGGGATGAGAGGTGAGTGGCATTCTCCTGGTGTGCCTGCAGCTACTCAGAGGTGAATGTCACTGGCAAGTCCATGGCCTTGCAGTTTCCATCCTGCATCCTCCCTGCACTGTGCCTGGGAGGCCAATGGAAACACTTCCCAGCAAGTACTCAAGCAAAAAAATTTCCTGCTCACTTGGGAAGCAATAATGTTTTAGTATGGGCTCTATAAACCCAGCCAAAAACATTCCTCATATTCCAGCAGTCACCTTGCTCTGAAGTTCCTACTGTCCTACTGCTAGACCTGAACTAGCTAAACTAAAGACATATGGGCTACAAATGCTGCAATTATGTCTCTGATCACAGCACAAAGCCTTAAACCTCAGAATGACAAAGAGCTATTCTACTGAGGGAGCCTATTTGTTTGCTGTTAGAAAGAGTCAGGATTTTTCCTAACCCTGGACTGCAGTGTTGATAAAACAGGCTGACTTGGAAGACATCTCTAGTGTATATTAAAGTAAAGCCAATCTCTGTAATTAATGGGATGATAAATCGAGGTTTAATTACTCAGAAGGCACCTTGGGTGAAAGATTCATGGTAATTGTTGTGTATCCTCTTGAAGGATTCACAGTACTGGCAGCTCCCTTTGTAGCAATAAAACACAGGGTGAGTGGCAGGGAATCTCCCAGGACCTCTCTGGTAAGGACTAGTCCAGTTAAGGTAGCAAATGTAAAGAGGCAGAGGTGCTCTCCAGGCTTTTTATCACAATAAAAACCCCTTCCCAAACCTTGAGGGATTCCTAAGCAGCGTGTCAATTTGAAATCAAAGCACTTACCTCAAATCTCTTCCATTGGAGGAGATTTCCCTTGTAGGCAGCTTCTTCCTGATGCAGCCATACCAAGGTGTATTTTGGACTATTTTTCCACTCTTATTGCTTGTGTAGAGGAACACCCTTCTCTTGGGTTCCTCGCAGAAAACAAGACGTGTGCATGTGGGGAAAGGGATGCTAGAGCTTTGAATTTTTGTACTGTGTTGTTAAAAGACTGGCTGAGCAAAAGAAAAACTCCATCCCACCAAGACATGTCTGTTTTCCTTACTCCCCATTTTACTATCTTTTTGGTCTCCTGGGGCCAGGAGAGGCATCCAGCTTGTTTGTTTCTTTACTCTGCCTGCTTAATTCACTTTTTAATTAACCTTTTCAATTCACTCAGTTTGGCTAGCACTCTAAGTCCAGCACAAGGGCTCTGTGCCGGTGACATATAAGACAGTACCCATTTTCTTCCTTTACCCAGAGCTGAAGAAGCAAGTGGAAAGTGCAGAACTGAAAAACCAGCGCCTGAAAGAAGTTTTCCAGACCAAGATCCAGGAGTTCCGCAAGGTGTGCTACACACTCACAGGCTACCAGATCGACATCACCACCGAGAACCAGTACAGGCTCAGCTCCATCTATGCCGAGCACCAGGGGGACTGCCTGCTTTTCAAGGTAGGTCTGTGCACCCCTGGCTGCACCTGCTTCTTTGAGTTCATGGTTTTCAACGTGCCACGGTGTATTTGTTCTTTCTCAGTGATTAGACTGGAAAATCACTGCCCCCTGCTACGTGGCAGTGTTCCTCGTGAGGGAAGTAAAGATCCTTTCTTCTGTGAAAAAGTAGGAGGTTTGACATCTGGTCCCCCACTTATATATCAAAGTCTGGAGTAAAGAGAGGAGACTTTCTATGCATAATACCTCAGGCATCTGGCTTGGCACTTCACCTTTTTATATTATCAGTTATATGCCGCAGTAATAAAACCTTATGTAACCATCAAGGTTCATCATTACTCCACTATGAGATATATGTCCCTATGTTTTTTTTTTACCATCCTCCAGCTTGTCTGCATGTCATCATCTTGTCTTTATGTAAATTGGAATCCCTTTTGAGCAGCAGCTCATCCTGGTGTGTGTGAAGTGCCATTTCTGTGAACGGCACAGATGAGCAGCAATAACAGTCTGTCTTCTGGGCTGCCTGGGTGGGCTGTGAGGTTGGGGCTTGATAGAGGGGCTGTTTTTCTGCTGTGTTGCCTTCTGGCTGGCAAACTCGGGCTGATGACTTAGAGAGCTGAGATGTGACATTAGAAGTCATAAAAATGTTAAGTCCTGTCTTTAGATTGGTTCAAGTGCCAACAGCCCAAGTTTACGGGTCAGTGGGAGAACTTTGTTCTTCTCTGTGGCAAACACAACAACACTTAAAATCATACCTGCCTCCCATGATCCTCCCTAGGGCAAATCTCCTTTATGAAGGGGTTTGGAGGTGTTCAGTACAGGAGGGAACTCTGTAGCAGGAAGTGGGAAGGTT
Source organism: Sturnus vulgaris (assembly GCF_052056855.1). Lineage (NCBI taxonomy): Eukaryota > Metazoa > Chordata > Aves > Passeriformes > Sturnidae > Sturnus > Sturnus vulgaris. The sequence continues at coordinate 4,829,913 of NC_142258.1, forward strand.
CTGTTTCTGCAGACCTACAGCTGTGTGCCACATGTGGATGGTTGCCAGATTGTTTTTCTACATAATAGGACAAACATTTTCCTGTTCTGCAACTTCAGTGCCTCAGGGAAAAAAAAACAAACCAGAAAATAAAGCAGGTCAGGGTATGTATAAGACAGCACCTAGGATCTTTAGTAAAACTAGGAAAATATCCCCAAAACAGTCACACTGATTGGCCTTAGGAGGGTTCTGGATGACCTGAGGCACATGGCAGCAACAAAAGCAAGCTTAGTGCCCAGGGAAGAGAATAATTCTGTTGGTTTTAAGGTGCTGCCATTTAATCCTGAAAACAGTTCTGTATTGAGATGGTGTAGTGCTGCTCTAACACCTCCAGAGACCTGTGCTCACACCTGTAGTGTTAAATATTTAATGAATGAAACTTCAGCGGACTCCTGGAGATGTCTGTTGGATGCCATGCTGGACAGTACAAGTTGCAGTTTTTTCTGCACCACAGAAAAGATGGCATGCTTGGAGAAAGTTTAGAAAATGTGAGAAAATGGTGTGCTGGCCACATGAACCAGAACTGGCTGACAGCTCAGGAGCTTGTTGCTGGTAGAAGGAAACTCTCCTTGGTGAAATGGCAATATAAATAATTTATATGCAGGAGAGGGGATACTAAAGTACAGCTTTCTCTCTCTACACATTCTTGCTTTCTCTTCTTCACTCAAGTGTTTATTCCCAAGGAAGAAGGTGAGTGTCACCTGGTAGAGAAGATTTCACATTTCTTAGACCTAAGAGTGGGTCATTTATTGATTCTGGAAATTCCTCAGCCTCTCTTACCTCATCACCTCTCCGGACAAGAGGAGCAGATTTGCTAATTACAACATGAACAAGAAAATTTCAGACTCTTTCTCCCTGTTCAGTAAATCGCAGACAATTCCCACCGACTGCAGCTTTGAATGGTAGTAGAATATAAACAACAAATTATTTCCTTGCTGAGTCCAGGCAGCTGGTTCTCATATATGTATGAAGGCTTGAATCCTGACTACAGCTTCCAGCAGGGTTGTGTGTTTATGCTGTGGAATTTCTGAGCCATAGCAGACTGTGGGTGTTTGTATGCATTTCATTAACCCAGAGAGGTCACAAAGCATGGATGCTATTTGTATTTATTCTATTCAAGCAGTTTATGGAACAGGGTCTATATAATTAAACCAGAGAAGTCCCTTGGCACTTTACAAGCTTCTGTAGTTCGGCTGTAAACTTTAAAAACATAATTCAGTAGCACTGCTGGTGGCATTTAATTTTAAGTGAGGGATACAGTAGGAACTCCTGTAATGTAACCCCTTCAAAGCTAAATGAAGATGAAAGATGTGCTTGGTTTTCCTGGCCAAGGTGTGCTGTTACTATAGTGGTGCTTATTATCTACCTGCTGGATGTGTCCAGCCAGTTTGCATTAATTGGGATTGCAGCTCCAGTGAAAGGGTTAATCACAGTGCTGTGCTGGGAATGCCAATGACTGCATCTATAAATGAGCACTGAATTCCAATGAAACCATACCAGTATTTATTGGTGATCCCTATCGGTGCAACAGATGAGCTCATCAGCTTGAAGGATGTCCCAGTGATGTTCAGCCCCTCTGTGAGTGCGTGGGCAGCAAGGCACATCTCAGGCTTCACAGCTCCTGTTTGTTTGTCCTTTTTATTGCTTCAATTAAACGCTGTGGAAAGGCTGTTAGAGATTCCCCACCAGGAGTTTAGATTCTGATGATTTTTTGTGGGCTGTAATGCATTGTAGCTCCTGGGGCACTTGACAGTTTCGTATTCCATTCCTGTTGCTGCTCCATTAGTTGTGTCCAGCCATGGCACAGACTTTGTGTTTCGTGTGATGCTTCACTGGTGTGTCTAGACCAGCCCACCCATCAGAAATCCAGGAACTGCCTTTGTAATAAGCCATTAAGGATATCTGTTAGAACAAGCAAACATTGCTGGGGAGCCTCCAGCTCAGAATGAGGAGGTGGCAAATCAGGCTGTCATTGCCTGGCCAGGCGCACATTGTGCTGTTTATCCTTGTCTCTGGCTGAGTCCTGAATGGGAGTAAGGAAATGAGGTCTTTAGAAAGGCAATGACAATTGTTTCAGACAAAGAAAGTCCTTCAGTAAACAGAAAGACTGGTCAAATTTGAAGAGGAGATGATTTGGAGACACTTGTACAAATGAACAAACAGCGGAAAGAAATTAAATCGCAGGCTTTTTTCTTTTTGTGTGCCTAAGGACACAGTCCCAGCTAAAGCATTTGAATTCAATCAATTTAAAAGAAAAAGAGTAGAAATCCTTTTATTTGATAGACCCTGTGGTTTCTAGGAACTACTGAGAGCAAGAGGCCACTGCATTTTCTAAAATATTAAGATATCTTTGTGGACAAATAATAATATCTAGTTTTACATTAAATATGTCCATTTACCCAAAGTAGGGACATCCAGAGCTCTTTGCTTGGAGATGTAAAGGCAACTCCTTTCTATAGAGGTTAGGAAGAGAATTCCCCTTCGTGCTGCTTATTTTTTGGCTTGGGTATATATAAAGCGATTTTGCTGTTTCTGTGCTTGGCAACATTCCAAGTCCATCCTCTGGAAATGGGAATAAAGACTTGCATGAAGAAGAAGGAGCAATCTGTTCTTGATTACTCTCAGTGCTTCAGGTAAACTGTTTCCAGTGTTGCAGCATGAATGTGGGGCTGGTCACTTTGAAAAGATCCTGGGCTGGGCAGGTCATCAGTCTGATCCTGTGCAATTGTCAATGTTTGCAGTCTGTCTGGTGTCAGATTCCTCCACTTTCTTAGAAAGGAGTGCTCAGATTTCTTGATAATTCATGCCTAAATTATTTGGGTCTGAATTGGTCGGGAAAGAAGTTAAACCAGACAAACCCTTTCCAGTGTCACAGTGGTGTTATGTGTCTGAGCTCATCAATAATCCTGGCCACAAGGCTGCCTTTAGACAGATATTTTCTGTATCCTCAGAGCTTAGTCTTGCAGAGCACAGAATTCTCTCTGCTTCAACACGGTCTCACCCGTGTTGTTATTTTCTGTCAAAATTATCAAACAAAAACCCAAACACCAGCAGTAGTTCATTGAAGAGCATCCCCAGGTTGATAGGCTGTATTCCTTGAGAGAGAATACCCAAGATACCAGACAGCAAACAAAACCAGAAGCATCTTGACATAGCTTGAGAATGTGGCCTGCTCCAGAGCTGGCACTTCTTGCTGCAAAATAAAATCTTTATTGGTGTCCCGTTGGATTGGTAGTACAGTCATAAAATCAAGTAAAATCAACAGCTTTTCTACAACCTGATAAATTAAAAAGCTGTGCAAAGCTGGTGTGCTCACGCTGTCTTTGCACACCTCTTTAAGGAGTTAAATACAGAATTAATTTGCAGATCTGTAAGGGAAACTGTAACTTCAGGGCCACCTGAAAAGTGAACACTTGCTTCTGATGTAGATCACTGTGAGTGCAGGGGCTGAGCATAAGGGTGTAAAAAGGATATGGGATGTTTCTTTCCTTTGAGTGGAAGAAGGGCGTGGTAGAAGGACAGACACCACCCTGAGCTGCCCAGTCCTCATTATCTTCCCCCATGGTTTGGGTACCTTGCTGTCCTCTTGCTTCTGTATTGGCCAGGAGTGTAAAACACAACAGGGCAGCAGCGTGCACAAGATGCAGTAGTTTAATTCTCTTGTCTTCACGAGGGAAAGGAGGCTGGATTGAACACGAAAGAACTTGGAGGCTGTTTTCCAAACACCAATTGATGCTGACAAGCTGCTGTGTGGAAAGGGGAGGCAAAACTTGTGTGGTCAAACATGCAGAGAGGGTCTGGTCTGCTGAGATTCCAGCACAGTCTGAGTACCAGTCTGGCCAGGGCACGCTGATGAATGATGTACAGCTCAGAATAAGCAGGATGGTTAATGCAGGGATTACTTTTATTCTCCTGAGTGCTCTTGTTTCATCTTGAAGCTGACAGCACTGTTGAGAGCTGTGATTCTTGAGTCCACATTCTTGGCGTACCTGCAGTTTCAGTTATTCCTCCTCAAACCTAGCAGTGTCTTGGAGAAGCCCGTTCTAGCTGTTTGTTTCTTTTTGTAGCTCTATCTTCTCCCCTCCTCTTCACCCTTGATGAGTCTCAAGGGGAGAAGGAAATCACAGTTTTGATGAAGAGCTATTCTTCCAGCCGCTGCCTCACACTCTTGCACACACAATCAAAACTAACAATGGGACTCATCGGTGGAGCAGGCCAGGCAGCAAGAGATTGATTAGGGACTATAGGCCTCTCTTAACTCCTCATTCTTGTTAATTGCAAGTTATTTCGTTTCCATGTTTCGTTTTCAGTTTGCCCGTGTGGTTGTTGGATTGATTTCAGTGAGCGCGGTGCCTTCCTGCTGGATGATTGCTGGGATTCCTGGAAGGGTCAGCAAGCTCCCATCCTGGGCTGCACTAATCAGCAGCCTCTGAAAGGAGCTGCTGAGCAATCTATGGTGTTACAGCATCAAATCATGTGTTTAAACTTCCCATATGTAATTTTCTTTCAGAAATTGTAGCAGCCTGTTTTGTGTTAGAACCTAACTTTAATTCTTGCTACTGTCTTCAAATTGCTCTTCTTCATGCTTTTTTTTCTTCCTTACACTGTTTCTCTCTTACTGCATATGCTTCCCTGAACAACTTCCTATTCCCTGGTGCACATTAGGGCTTTTTCTTTTCTTGTTTTTGATGAAGCCAGTCATCTCGAGTATACTGGAAAAATCTAACAGAAGGTTTTCCTTTTGACTGCAGAATTTCTGAGCAAAGGCCTGAAGAGGCTGGGCTGAAGCCTTCTTCCAGCTGAACAAGGGGAATGTTCTCTGACTGCCTCTCTTCCCCACCTGTACAGGGTGGATGATGCTCCTGCCAATGTCACTGGGCTGTTGGGAGGGTGAATGGATGGTGCTGGTGGGGAGCACAGAGCACCTTTGGGTGGGAATACCCTCCCCTGTCACCTTCCAGTCTGTCACAGCACCCATTTCCAGTGTGTTGGCACCACTTGCTCCCCTTCCTGCCATGCCTGTGAGTCTGCCAAGGTAGACTCAGGCATTAATGATGATATTGGAGCATTATTCCAGTGACAGAGCTTTTCTGACTAGCAGAAGAATGGGATGAGTGAGGCTTTCTGAAAGGTCAGAGATTTCTCTTGCTTGAGGGTGCATCCTCTCTGTTGGAGTGACTGATGTGTTACCTGGTGAGGCAGATGCAAAACCTGTCACTTCACAAAAGCTGGCCTGGTTTGGGACAGGAAACATGAGGTTGGCTCTCAGGTGCCCTCTGAGCTTCAGGCTGTCACTCTGCAATTCTGTTCTGCAGTCATCAGCTGCTGATCATCAAGTTGCTTTTGCACTTTCCCTTCTCTTTGCTCCTTCATTCCCCAAGGACACGGCAGTGCCACTGCAGTATTCCCAGGTTTCCCTCCCCACTGCCCCCTCCTGCTGCCACGAGCTCTGCCTCTGTCTGCACTTCTTTGGCAAAGGAGAGGGCACTGACAAAAGGCAGCTTTTGAGTTATCCACACAAATCCTTCACCTGACTTCAGCCCCTGTCACTGTCAGAACTGCTGATAGCCTCATCCAGGCTGTGACAGGCACCAGCCATCCCAGCTGAAGGACCTCACCATCTTTCCTGGGCTTCTGGTGGCCTTGGCAGCATTGTATTTACAGCTGGACTCAAGGATCGTTAAGGGTCTTTTCCAACTTAAATGATTCTATGTTCTGCAATAACAATAAGTAACAAAATTACTGGAATACACCTATTTTTTAATAAGTTTGCAGTTTATCTCCCTCCAAATTCCCTTCATTGAAATATCTCTTATTTAATGAAACAGCAGTGGCAGCCTGTGCTTTCTGGGGTGAGTCAGGTGCACCATCAAGGAGCACAGGTCACTGATAAGAATTTAATTAAACCAGAGCATCCAGGCTGGTGTAGCAACGAGTGTGGCCCTGGAGGGACATGGGGTGGACATGGGGCAGACCATGCTGTGCCCCAAAAAGGAGCTTGTGACTCCATCCTTGTGTCATGGGGCAGCACAGAGGTGGCAGCGCCAGTGAGCAGGAGGCAGAGGAGGTCCTGGCTGCCTTACCTGCTCTGATAAAACCTTCTCCCTCTTCTCTGCCCCCCACCACATGCCCAGCACCCGTGTGATTGCCGTTTGCTGAAGAAGAGCCGTTCTTGTCGCTGGCTGTGCCCGGTGTCCCGGTGGGAGATCTCGGGAGAGGAGGATGTCTGTGTCCGCCTGCTGCTGTGTTTGAACAGCTTACAAAGGACTGTGTGGGCTGGCAGGAGTGTGTTTACACAATGTGAGATGAAGACAGTGTTAAAAAAGGGATAAAGCAGAGGGGACATAAGCAAAACCCCTCCTGGATTCCTGTTCCCATCTCTGCTGCTAAATCGCAGCGTGGCTCTGCTCTAGGTCAGTCAACCTCCTGGTTTTCTCTGTCCCTCTCACCTGGTTGCAGGATGTTACAATTCATGGACTCACAGGAGTTTGAGAAGCTTTACAAAATGTCCTGTGGTGGGGAAGCTGCATGTGGATAGGTTGGAGATGTGACCAGGGCAGATGGCTTTTTCTTGCACAGCAAAGGATGCGGGAAATTGTCCCTCGGGCACATGGTGCATCCTGATGGGGCTGGGGGCTTGGGGCACCACTGGTACTTTTTTCCTTTTCTGTGGGTGCCCACCACCTCCAGCTGGCATTAAAAAATCTTCGAAGTATTTATTTATTTATTTGTTTGTCTGTTTATTTGAGTCGCTGGTGGTTTTCAAAAGATTTTCTACTTAAAAGTTGTGTGATCAGCACTGTTTAAGGAAAAGGCAGTGCCTTGGAGCCAGGGCAGTGAGGGAATACCAAACCTCGCTGCAGCACACATGAAATGGGTGTTTTGCAAAGCAGCTTTTGATGCACGCTTGTTACTGTCCCTGGCTGCTCTCTTGTGATTTTGCAGAATATGCAGAGCAGTGTCAGCAAGCCTCAACCCGCTGGTCTCTTGCTTATGGTTCTGTTCAAAGCTGCACATGAAAAGGAGTGGAAACTGCTGGAGGTTTTTATCCTCTTGTGGGGAAAAGCCTGGAGTTTCTGCATCTTAGCTGTCTTCCCTGGCTGCTCCACAGTCTCTGTTGTTTGCTGTCCTTGGACACGAGGAGGGGACAGATCAGTTCTTGTGCTTTGGGCACGTTCTGGGCCTCTGTTTATCTGCTCCAAGGCAGCACGTTCAGCCACAGCAAGACTGTCACAGCATCATCTTCTGTGCCATCCCTGTGGGACCAGTGCTGTCAGGGACTTCAGCAATCCCTGTGGACCTTTCCTCCACTTGAGATTCCACAGGAACACCCGAAGCCTCTCTTCAGCTGGCTGTGAGGGGTGGCTGATGTCACAGAGGGCAGGCAGCCAGAGCATTGCCAAGGGACTTCAAGAGGGCTTTTGGGCCACTCCTTCACCTTTTCCCTGTATGTTCCAGGAGCAGGTTTGTGAGAAAACCTCCAGGAAAAGCAGTTAGTTCTAGGAAATAGGTCTGAGGTGCAGCTGGTAACATGCAGCAAAGCACCCACCAGCATGTGAATGCCCAGGTCATGGCAGCACAGCTCAGGCTGCACAAAGGCACCAGTGGGAGTGGGTGGCAGTCACTGCCTCTCTTCTGTCTCGAGTAAGCAGCACATTGTTTAAATATAATTAGGACTTATCTCTTCTTTTGGGAGTTATAGCTACTACCCGTAGTCTTGGTTGTCTAAGGCAGAAGATTTTCCTTTAGGGAGGGAAGAGGATGTGTGTTTGTGTGTACAAAAGTTATTCACAAGCAAAAGATTCCCATGCTGGTATGGCCCTGGAACATCTGTTGCCTCCATCTGATAGGTATGTCTGGGCTCATATAAAAGTCTTCTCCTTTATTTGTTGTGAATATAAATGCTTGTGTTGTGCCTTCATGTAGGATTTCAGCTGAAAAATTTCAGCCTAAATTCAGTTTGGGTGATGAGGTGGTTGGCTCTTTCTCACCACGTTTGGCAGGTGAGGGGGAAGGATGGAGTGAGGGGCTAGTGAGAAGCAGAGAATGGGGTGTGGTGGTCACAGGTCCCCTTTGGCAGCCAAAGGGGCTGTCTCACTCATCAGGAATGACACAGGAGCCAGCATCTCACAGCCATACAATTCCTCTGTCATCCTTGTATTTCTTCCACACTTTACAGTCTAAAAGCTCAATTCTTACATGGTTCTTAACCATGAAGTTGGGACAGCATAAACCAGTTAATGTGCTTTCTCTCAAACTGGCTTGCCAGCTTAAGATAAGAGCTTTGTAGGCAGCTCTCCTTCATGGGATCCCAGTCTGTGCTGTGTCTGGGTTTTCCCCAAGACCCTCATCTAAACAGAGACCTTTTTTTATGAAACCACTTGTAGAAAAGCAAAAATAATAAATACTGTGAGTGTGCCTTCTACTTTGCTTTGAGGCATGCTACCACTGTGAGGGGGCAGTTACTCCTGGAGAGGGTTGGAAGCACATCAGGGATCCAGCTGTGGCATTTGCTGAGAGTTTGCTGCACTTCACAGCATCAGGGATTCTTCAGCATGATGTGCCTCCCAGGCTTTCCAAATCATAACATGTCCCATCAGTGGTGCAGTGTCAATCCATTAATATTGCTGTGTCCACAGAGCACTGACAAAATGCAGCAGTGCCCTGAAAATCCTCCTGGAGAGCTTTGAGCAAGGACTGACTGCTGGGATTCTGGTGGATTTCTACCTGACACTACAGAGCAACAGCTCTTGCAGCTCAACTTTTTACATTGTGTATACTTAAGGAATTAATACATGGATACAGCTCTAGTAATTTAATATCAAGGATTTGATAATATATCAACTGTCTTCATTCACATTCATGGAAAAGGTAGAAAAACCTCTCCTGTTCTCTTATTTGCTTCAAATAGGCAAGTCCATGAATCATTGTAACTCCACACAAAACCATTCCTGCTGCCCCATGTGAGTGTTCATGCTATGAGCAGGTAACTTGGTACTGTTTTAGTAATAATATAAGTATCTAATATATTTTCTGTTTTGCCAATTGCATGAGAATGTCCTTTGAGGAAGAAGTTCCGAGAAGTATTTTGTGTCAAATCTGTCTTATAAGGATTTGTAGCTAAATCACATTGTGGGGGAAGCAGGGAATTTGAGAGCTGAGGATGACCTCCAGCTTTGGTAACTCCCAAAATTATCTTTTGATGGCATCTTTTGCTTCCAGAAGAAAACAAACCAGTCTGTCTGTATCTCGTAGGAAATACATCAAACTCGAGGCTTGAAAATTTTAATTTGTCCCTAATCTGTTTCAGCTAAAGCAGGTAGCTGATAACAGTAGATCTATCTCAGCCATGTTCTGGGAAGCTGTCATAAATTTAAACCTTTAAGCAAAGAGTTTGTCTTTCTTAATGGAAGGCTCTGGGGAGTATTCCATGTGCTGGCTGTCACTTTGCATTTCTGGGACTATCCAACCCTGGAGAGGGAACTGTGTGCAGATGATTTTTCTCTGAAGCAGAGAGTGGAGAGCAGCACAAGGTGGAGTTTGTGCTTGTGCTGGTGCCTTTGGTGGCTGCCACGTGCCGTGTAGCTGTGATGAATCTGCAGCAAGGGCTGCCATCAGCTGTCAGTGTGCTGGTCCCCGTGAAGCCTGCTGTGTTTGTGGGTGTTGAGAAGCCCAGCTGACAGTTTCAGGGAGGCCCAGAGGTTTTGGGCATGTGTGTAAACAGCTGTCTCTTGCTGTGCTGCTCGGGAGGGTGTCAGACATCTGTGCATGTCTCTGTCAGGCAGGAATCTCACCACATTGTCCTGGGGAAGCACAGGAGTTGTCCTTGGCTTTTTGGCAGTCACTGCAGCCTAAAGTTGTTTTTCTTCATATAATTCCATTAGAGTGATGACAATTTCAAGTTGGAGCAGAAAAAGACCTGATGAAAGGACCACTCTGTAAGTAGGGAAGATAGACAGAGTGGAAGCAGTAACTAGCAAGGTAATAGATGGTGATGGATCTATAATCTCTGAGGCTGCTGTGTGCAGTAAATTCCTAAATAGTGTCCTTTCAGCCCTAACCTATTTATTTGCAAAGTGCTAAATTTAATTTTCCTTAGTCTGCAGGAAAGCAGCATCCCAGGAATAAACCTTTAGCCCAGCCAAGAAGCTGTGCCAAAGTGCTTGTTCCAGCATTTCCATTTCCTCTTTGCTCTGTGCAGAGCATCAGGGCTGTGGCCCCAGCACGTTAACACTCAGGTTGGGATGGATCCTGCTCTGGAGCTTCTTCAAAAGGGGAAATTTAATGGCTGCAGTAAAACCACCTGGTCTCTTAAGAGCAAAATGAATGAACCTGTCCTGAGGTGGGAAGGCTGGTGCATGAAAGCCTGTGAGGGAGCTCATCCTGTGTGTCCTGACACTCTGTCTGCCCTGCACATACAAGGCTCAGCTCAGAATAACTTCAAGAGTTGAACAGCATAAAAGCCCACGTATCTGGAAATCTCCACAAAGCTGCATCTTGAGGAAGAAAAGCAGCGAGTTTTCCAAGCAGCCAATGCTCTGCACGTTCACACAGCAAAGTTTCAGCAAATGTGGTGAAAAATAGGTTTCTGTGCAGTGCTTTTTGTTCCTGGTAGCACTGTGCAGGTGACGTGCACAGCATGTGTTCTTCCAGAGCTACCGAAGACATTTGGCTTTCCCCCGAAAATTCACAATTCAGTAGAGTTTTAGAAACTTTGATAAAATATATCAGGAGCAGCCACAGAGTGTCTGAATCCAGGAGCTGGCTTTGAGTCAGCGCTCAGTGTTCCTTCAGTTATCGTGACCCCAGTGAAGTGCAATGTGGGCTGTCACTAATCCTGTTGCTTCAGAGAAAATCAGATCTCAGCTGCACAGCTTTGCTATTTTCCTGCCCGTGGAGGATTTTGGCAGAGCTTCTTGTTTCTCTTTGTCCATTTCTTTTCCCCATGACGGCAGCACAAACAGTGCTGCTTTGGTGGGTGGGGAATGTCCTGCCAGTGCTGTCCTGAGATTCCATCATATTCCCAAGATGTTGCTTCCCAAGGACTCTGTTCACTTTAACTGCCTTTATTCCACTGAGTAAAAATCCAACTAAGCCTCGAAACAAAATCCCATTGAAAAGGAAAGGGGGGTTTTGTTTATATTTGCTCGATTTTGCTGTTTTTTTAGCACTTTAGGAATGAAATTGGGATGTATAAGTTGAAATCCAGCCCTTCCTTGTCCTTCTCTAATCTCAGTCTGGAGAAGGTTCTGAGCTTCTCAGCTCCCTGTGCTGCTCAGAGCTCTGACATCCCTCTCACATTTATTTTAAAATAAATAAAAATAACAGCGCTGGGAGTTGAGGGTGGAGAATTATGCAGGTCTTTTGCCCACTTTTTGCTTTGACATGGAGCTGGTGGGAAGAGTAGCTCTGCTGCAGGCTGGGAAAGGACCTTCCTTGAGCTGATATTGAATTTGCTGTGGGAGTCTCTGTTTTTCTAGAATGAGGTGAAATTGTCATCCAGGGGTGGATGCTATGTCACCTGCCCTTTCCTCACCACTTAACAGGTTCCTTGACTTGCTCTTTCTGCTGATAATGTGGGTACAGATGAGAAAATAGATATTTTTTGTGAGTTGAGATGATTTCTTTCTCTGAGAAAATGTCATTAGCCACACCAAAAGTCTCTGAGCCTGCAATCAGCCTGTCAGTGAGTGATAGATGTACAGCTTTGATTAATATTTACATTCTTTGGAGATTTTCCCTTACCCCAGGGGTCATGTGGAAAGCCATGAGTACTTGAGCTTTGGAAGAACCTGGGGTTCACTCTCTGCAGTGAATACAGAATTGGTAGAGTATTAAACTGAAATGGCTTCTCCACAAAACCAGAAGTTCATCATCTTAAAACCACATTTTCCTACCATATTTTCCCCCTTGAGCCAGGTCTACAGGGAGGCTTCTCATGCAGGGGGTAAGTGGGCAGCACACCAAAGGCCTTCAGACTGCAAAGGGGCATCTCCAGCTTGCCTGAGCTGCTTTCATTACTCAGAGACTGAAATTTTAATCATTGAATTAATTTTTCAGAAACCGAAGTGCAAATCTGTACCCCCAGCGGCATTAATAATGAATGCAGGGAAGAGAGACATTAGGAAGAAGAAGGGATAGGAAATTTGGGGTTGGGGAAGGAATGTTTTTTGGGGGTTATTAATTTGAAGAGATAATGCATGGGCTGTATTTCTTTCTCCCTGGGCCTTTCTCCTTTTTTGAACGTGCTTTGTCCAACAGAGTCTGCTTCATTTCTGTCCAAGGCATTTTTCCAATACTTACCTTTCCTGCTTCTCTTTCACCTGGATTTTCTTTCCTGGGGTAGACAGCCAGCTCTGTACACACTGGGTCCCACTCCTCATCTCCAGAGCAGCCCCTGAAGCTTTGAGGAGCTCTGGTCCCATCATGACAAGAGAAGGAGCTGGGGCTCACCTGCTCCAGGATTAAAGAAGACAAGGTCTAAACTACAGCCAAGATGTCAGAGCTTTCTGCTTTGCTTTCAGCTTCTTCCTTCCTCTCTCAAAGAGCAGGCAGGATTTCTTCCCCCTCCTAATTAAAAGTATTATATACCAGAAGATTAATTAGAAATGAAAGAGATTATTTTTCCCCCTCCCTTTTCTGCCAGTGGAAATGCCTGTGCCAGGCAACTGCCAGAGGGAGCTGGGATTTCTCCCTTTAATGGATTCCAGGCAATTTGCCTCTGGACAGCTATCTTATAAATAATGAATGTTTGCACAGATTCTCCCAATTCTCTGTCAGTGCAGGTGGTCTTCACTTCCACCATCCCAAACAGCTCTGGAAACCACAGGCTGCTCCCAGCTTTGGTTGCCACACCAAAGGGGCAATTCCTCACAATTCCCCTCCCTCCTCCTTGCAGGCATCATGAAGATCCCCTATGGTTGTGCATTTGTATCTTTATTTATCTGAAATCCCATCGAGCCATCACATCCACGCTGTGCCATTCCTCCTCCATCACACAGCATGGCCAGCAAAACCTCCAGCAGTGGATGGGCACATTTCTCCTCATGGTCTGATGGGCTGGCACTCTCAGAAGCCTGCAGGAATGTTGCCAGCAGGTGCACATTGCATGATTGCAGGGCATTCTCAAAGCCTTTGTGCTCCCTTTCCAAGGCTCTCACAGTAAGAGGATGATTCTTTGAATTGTTGTAGTAATCTTCAGAAATGAGGATTTGGTTCAATGGGTGCTCCACAGAGACAGCCTAAAGGAGAAATCCTCTCCCAGAAGGAAAGCTGTTCTTGAGCTAAAAGCACCCCAGAGTTTTAAGGATTTGTGCAGAGGGGCTTTAAAGTGGCCGTGGTGGTGCAGGGATGAATTCCAGCCCCGAGGAGGACACCGTGGCCTGAGGGTTTCTCTTCATGCAGTGCCACTTGCCCTGTTTATTTCCATTCCAGCCAAATGGAAGTGGTGACTGCAGGCAGGTGAAGGTGAAGGTCCCCAGCTGCAGAGAGCTCCTGTGGTCAGCAGCCACCTGGCTCAGAGGAAGGCTGGGGATTGCTCCAAGAACCTTTTCTGTGGCTCTAAATACAGCAGCTAATGACACCTTCCACTCAGCAGGAAGAAAACAGAATTACTAAACTTGCAATTTGGCACAGTGGGAGTGTGAGTTTGTCCTGCCAGTTTCTTGTTGCTATATATTTCCAAGACTTTTTTATTTTGCTTTCTTTCTTTTTTTTTATTCTCTGAGGCAGGTGGAATTTACATCAAGGGGTTCACTTTAAGGACTCAAATTATGGGTAGGGAAGGCACAGCCCCAAAAGGAAAAGACTGATGGCTGCTTATAAGTCATCCAGCATAAAAAGGAGAATGTGCATATTCCCTGGGAAATGCCACATGTCTTGGCCTTATGAGTAATGTGTAGTCATGTCCCATTAGGAGCCACATTCCCAGTTTGGTGTTGAAGAAGAGATATAAATTTCCGTATAATTTAAATCATTTTGACTTATGGTTGAGGTTTGTGCTAGGCAGACTACAGAGAGGTTCCAGGAGAATACTGTTTGAGATGGCTTCGGGGGCAAAAGAAAGAAGACAACTGGAGGCAAGGTTAGAAATAAGTGAACATTTCCAGTTGAGCAAGTTTCACGGTCATGCACTGTGGTAATTGAAGGTTTGCTGTTAAATGCTACAAATCTGTGCTGGAGAAGAAAACCTGGCCCCAGTTTGAGATTGCTGCAGTGTGAGGTGGGAGAGCTCTTAGGGCAGGAGGTGCTGTTTGTAAAGAAATGCAGGGAGCAATAATGGTAGGTTAGCAAGGCCCAGCTCTTTTGGGCATTTTGTAGAGGAGCCCATCATCACCAGGGCTTGTGAAGTTCATCCTGAAGATGCATGAAAATTCAGATTAATTTCTTCAGCAGTGCCTGGAATGGACCTGTTGAGCTGAGCTTGTCCTGGTGCTGTTTGGGGATTGTGGTCTGAAATGAGTGAATACTGTGGAGGTAAAACTCTGCCTTTCTAGTTCCTCTTGTACACCTCTGCATGCTTGTTGCCAGGTCTGTGTTTGAGCTGGGGGACAGACAACCATCACCAGCTCAGACTAGAGAGAAGTGCTCAAAGCTTATTTCTGCAGCCAGCCCTGCAGCACTTGCAGGAAGTAAATGCCTGGTTTCTGGAGCACAGACTTGCTTTAATGTTCTTATCAACTGTTTTGCAGTCTTTGTTAAAAGAGGTCAAGGCTCATTCCCCTGGGTGGGGACTTCTTGAGCACAGTACTTATTATTAGGGCAGTACCATATCTTGTAATTAGGGATGTAATTCCCATCTCTGTAGAGAGCCAGCCTGTAGCCTGGGTACCATTTAAGAATTTCATGAGATGAATTAAGCGAGGATGGACTGAGCAATACAATGAATTTCAGCAGAGATCACTTGCCTGAAGTCCTGCAAGTGTTTCAGACGAGATATGAAAAGTAAATAGCTCCCCTCATTTTCCTTCCCTTCCTTTTTTATAATAGGCAAGGAGAATGGCAATGTTTTGGGGCCATGCAGTAGTGACCTGACAACTTGCAGCCTGGTTGTTTGAGAGGTTACCTCATTCCCTAGGCCCTGCTGGAGCAGCTGGAAGAACCTCTATTTCTTTTTCTGTCTGACACAAAAGATTTTTACCTGCAAAGGACCCGTGTCTTAAAAAATTGCTGTTGCAGTACATCCGAAGAGTCAGATTTGGCAGGCTTTAAAGTGTGATGTAAGAGATTCTTACTTAATTTAGCATTTTGTTAACTTAACTTTTTTTTTTCCTCCTTACCTACATGGGTAACAGTGCTTTTGTTGTTCTGCAAGGAGTTCTACAGTTTATACGCCTCGTATAAAATAATTTACGTAAGTGCAGAATAAATCAATCAAACTTGGGAAAAAAAAAGCAATCAACTTTGGGCTTGAAATAAGGAGTAGGTGAAAGGCTGAAAGAAAAAAAGGACTAAGAAGATGAATTGTAAAGAAAAATAGAAACAAAATTGTGTACAGCAGTAAGACAGAAAAAGCAAGGGAAGGCCAGACATACAAGTTAATGCAATGTATTTTTCCCTGTAATTATATTCATTTGATGTAGATTTGTGCCAGGCACTTTACAGCAGTGTTAATGAGATGAGGAAGAGCTGATATCCATAGCAGTTTCAAAGATAGGACTTGAAGCTGTTCTCGGTGGGCATGGCTATATTTAGCACCACAGCACACTGGATATAGGATGCCATTACAGTCTTCCACGAAGGCTTCTGAAGGAAGATCTCAAAGCACATTGCATCAGTTCCTATGCAGTATTTCCCAAATTCTGTTTCCCAAAACGTTGAGAGCTACAGTTGCCAGTTGTTGCTGAGTCTGTTCATATTTTTGTACAGTAGGTACCAACATAGAATTTGAGTCAGAGGTCCTCTGGTGATTCTAATCTTGCTATCTTTGTGGAATTCTTGTTCTTCAGCTCTCTTCGGGAAAGGGTTTTGCTACCCTGGGGTTATCTTCAGGTGTGAGGATCTCCACAGTGTCTCAGGGGAAGGAAACACTAATTCACCTCTTGAATGAAGCATGGTTCCTCCACAAATTTGCATTTGCCTTCCTTGCTTTCACATATCATCCTCAAGAGGGATGAGAGCTCGTTGCCCTCAGCCCCCCATAATCCTGTTAATAACCTCACTCGAATGATGCACAGAGTGCTGAGGAGTCATGTACTGCACTTGTGATTTTTCTGCAGTGCAACTTGCACCCCTTCATCCCGAACAGTATCGATTTTACTGGGAAAAGAAGAATATATTCCCAGAGATTACTGAAAATTTACCTTCCCATATGTAGGGCTCAAAGGGGTGTAAAGCTGATGAGCTCATAGGCAGTTGTGTTAGCAACAGGTAGGAAAAATGCTCTGGAATTATTCACACAGGCTCCTGGCAGGAGCTCAGAGTTTCATGGGTTATCCACCAAGGCAGAGATGAGGTGAACAATAGGGGTTTAATTTGGGGGATGTTTTCCCTGCCTTCAGCACATCTCTCCAGCTCCCATCTCTGTTCCCTGATTGCAGTGTAATCTCACTCATTACTCTGTGACCATAACCTCCTCTCCCCGTTTCAGCAGTGAAGAACCAGCAGCCAATTTGTGTCCAGAATGAAGGTTGTGACCCTCTCTACTTCCCTCTGCACTAGGCAGCTGTGGAAGGAGGTACACAAAGGCTCTCTACTAATTGTTACAAAAGAAGAATTTCAGACCCTGAATTGTTTGCTGAGATTTTCTGTAGTTTATTTTGCTCTGTTCAGCAACAGTTTTCAACAAAAGTAGAGGATTGATTGCTCCTGGAGTTTATTGTGTCTGCTTTTAGAGGAGGCTGAAAGGGATGTCAGATGGGAGATAGCTGGTCACACTCACAATGACAGTGTCCTCAGTGCACTTCACCTGCTCTTTGGGAAGCAGCCACCACACCTCGAGCTGTGTGTGACACTGCCTTTGCTCTGCTGCTGGTGCTTAGGGTGAATTGCTTGTTAGAGAAGGCAAAACTGTAGATTTCTTTTTGGAAAGAAGGATGGGATTATTCCCCCAGCTGAACAAAGCTGCAAGGTTGGGGCACAATTGACCCATTTGTACTTGCAAATGTCCAACAGCTTTGTAGGTGGTAATGACTTCTGCCAAATTCTTTTATTTGTCACTTTGAACTAGCAGATTATAGAAGAAACACAAAGACTCCTTGTTGGTAGAAAGATGGCTTGAAGTTGCTGAATCATTACAAGCATCTTAATGCAGAAGCAACTAATCTTTTCATCCAGTGCTAGCTTTGGGCTCTGCTTTCCCTCAGGACCTGGATGTTGTAGAGAACAAGAAAATTAGTGCTAAAAAGATTATTTGGCTGTGTGTGAAGTGATCCTCCGTGCTCTCCACATTTCAGAAGGCTGCTGTTTGCTTTGCTGAAATGTTGCAGCATGGACAATACAGGTAAGATCTGGAGGAGTACCCAAGATGCTCACAAGGACACAGAGGGCACTTCCTGTTGCTTTACATTTACTAGAATATGTTATATGTAGTATTCAAAACCATGGGTAATTACATTTTGCAATGAAATCTATGAACATCTGTTCTTCTCCCTTTCTGTGCCAAGTCCCAACCTTTGGGGATCATGTTGTCTCCACAACAGTTAGATAGCACATTTGCCCCCTAAACTAAGTAGAGGTTGCAAGGCAGGAGAAGAAACCTCTCAGGAAAAGCATTTTTCTTTTAAAACTTCCAGCAGCTGCTGTGCAGGGAAGAGAAAAGAGCGGGAGACGTGGTGGCAAGAGCAGGAAATTGAGATCCACTGTGGTGCCCACACTGAGCAATGCCCAGTGATGAGTGGCATTCATGAATTAACAGCTTCACTGGAGTTGGGCGTGTGCCTGGCTGGGAGGTGCATAACTGAGTGTCTCAATCAAAAAAAAAAAAAATACAAAAAGGTTTTCATGCCTTCTGTTTTAGCAGAAGTTTGGAAGTCTGGTGGAGTCCTCTGCTGTAAATATTTCTCTTCTAGCTCCCTTTGCACCCCCCTCATTGGGAGAGCTCTTGGCTGATGGCAGAGGTCCCACAGTAACTGCAGCTTTTCTTCTCTTAGCAACAACAGTGGTGCAGTAGAGATGGCTGGCATGTTGCAGGGAAGAAGGATGTACTCCATCTAGGCTAGACTTGCAAAGAGTAAATTGGAGCAAAAATAGATTAAATCTTTCTGTAGTTCAATGGCAAAAGTAAATCACCATCATTTGCCTTCTATCTCCTAGATGCATGGAAATGTGGGAAATGCTCCATCTCCAAACCCTTCATTTCTTGACAAGCTTTATTCATTCTTACTTCTCTGATGTTTTTATTAATTTATTCTCTAAGGCAGTTCCTGCTGTGCCAACTCCTTTGACTGCATGGTGCAGGGAGATGTTGATGGGTCTTGCACAAGGAACTCTGGATTCTGAACTCAGGGTTTGATGGATATTCTACAATTCCTCCATGTTTCTTTTTCTGCCTTTTGCTTTGGGCTTTTGCAATATCCTTTGAAAGAGAACAGCAGAAACAAAAAATGAAGGGTTCGAAGAGTTACCAATCTTCTCTGTGCCTTTTGTCCCACATGATAAAGTCCCAAGTAAAGCAGATGAAAAGGTTAAAAGCAAGGATGACTGTACAGTGAAAGGCTTGGAATGCTAATGGTTAGTGATAGAACAAGATGTTCAGGACAGGGCGAGTCCTGGTGTCTCACAGCTTGGACCTTAGGATTAAGCAATTTTAAAGATACTTCCTTTGAAGACTCTGACCTTGTCCTTCCATTTTCAGGCTTCAGCTTTATTGCTCTCCCAAGGAACTGAGACAGCTGATTAACTCATAACTCACTAGTTCTTGACACATTAAGCAGCAAATTTGACTCTAATTAACAGCTTTTATTAACCCAGGTTCCTTCTTCCCTCCTCCCTTTCACTCTAGAGACTCCTCAAGCCTTTACAGGTTTTAAAGTAATTTCTAAATTTTTTATCTTTTTTTTTTTTAAATCAGAAGTGAATATGTGCAGACATTGGAATGCACAGCTCAGAGGGAGGATGTGTGTCTGTCAAAGGAACATTTGAAAAGCAAATATGGTCATCTGGAGGAAAGCAAGGGGTTGGATTGTGGATGGAGCTGATGGCTGGCCACAGGCTTGACTTGACACTGAAGAGGAAACCATGAAGGGCAGGTTTTCCTCAGCTCCCCACCTCCTGCTCTGCACAGTTGCTTCCCAGCTGACAGCAGCCAGGCTCAGCCTCAGTGACCCACCAAGGTGTGCAACCCGCCGTGAAAGGGAGAGGGGCCATTGCTGCAGCTCCTGGCCAAACTGCATGAGAGCTCTGCTGCTCCTCCAGAGCCTGCCAGCGCTGTGCTGCCAGAAAGATCTGCATGGAAATCACCCTGCAGGGAGCCGAGAGGATGGGCTTTGGGAAGTTATCCCGTACACAGTGTCCGTGGTTGTCCCATCCCCAGCCTGATGAAGCAGCAGCTCCCTGGGGAGTTCTCCTCTGCAGTGCGGATCCCGGGTGGGATGGGATGGCTGAGGGGCTGAGAACAGCCGAGGAAGCTCCTCTTCTTCCCCACTGAGGCTCTCTGTGCTTGTTTGGTCAGCACATACAGCAGCTTGTTAGCGACACACAGCCAAAAAAATCCAGGGATCCCCCGACTGTAATCCAGCACTGCCACTGAGTGCCTCACTCTGTCCCATTCCCCATCTGTGACTTGGAGCAGTAATGGCTCTGCCAGTTTGTCCAGGTGTTCCAGTTCTGGTGTGCAAGTTCCTAGTGAAGTGTTAATTTTTATAGCTTGCAAGGGAGAGGGAGGTTTTTCCCTCTCATTCAAACAGGGATAGTTTTTCAGATTTCAAAACACATAGTGGTGTAAACCTACCCACAAAACTACTGCGGTGTCTTTATAAAATATGTTTTTCATAAGCTTTGGTAAATGTGTTTAACCACTATTTCTCTGAATGTATCTAATTCAGTTTTGGACTTTGTGAACTCTTGATCTGCAAGAGAGCCTGTGATAGTGAGCTCCAGAGGTCAATGCAGGACTTGAGAAAAGAGGGAGTTTTATATCTGTTTAAAATTGCCTTTCTGTTCCTCTGGGTATCATTTCCCTAGCATCCTGCAAGAAAAGAGTAAATATCTTCATTATTCTGTGCTTTCTCAGGTTTCTCCTTAACTGCTAAACAGCTGTGTTTTTATATTTTCTGTAACTAAAGCGAGTGAAGCTCTCCCAAGACAACCCACAGTGAAGATGAAGTGTTTCAGTGCTCCTAAGAGGCAGAGCAGCCAAGGTCAGCTCAATGCCCCCCAAACCAATCGTGTCATATGCAGTCTCACCACATCTCAGCTCTCTCTCCTATGCAAATAGCTGAAGAATATGTTAGACAAAACTGGTCCTCGGGGAACAGCCACTGTAATCTTTCACTATGTTGAATATTGATCGTGTGTTATACCTCCTTTTTTAATTTAGTTCAGTTAGTTTCTGGATTTGTAATAGCACTTTATCCCTTGCTCTGTTGCTCAGACAGTTTTCCTGTAGCCTTCTTGGTGGTACTTTGTCACAGAGGCTTTGAAAATCCAAATAATTAAACCTAATCCTCAGGGTTTCTTTCTATTTTTTTTTTCTTCTTAAGAATTTTAGAGAATTCTCCTAGATAGGAAGGGAATGTTTTTATTTATTTATTAGGATAATTTTTTCCTGGGGGTTTATTATTTCTTGTTTAGTTTTATTTGACACAGAAATAAGTTTTAAGGCCTCATATTCTCTGGATTGTTTCTGAAAACCTGGAGTCAGGCTACAATATTTCTTTCCTGCCTGCTGGTATATGCATCTGATTTTAAGGCTAATTTATTTTTTAACAATTTCAATACTTTTAAGTCCTCAAATATTATCCTGCCTTGGTGATTCATGATCCTCTGAGTATAAGAGATGTGATATGGGAGCTTACAGATGATTTTGTGAGTTGAGCAAGCTTTCCAAGTCACAGGGAGAGCTGTATGCAGAAATGACACCCAGCATGGCTTTGACAGCCAGCAGGTAAATCTGTGTCCCCATCATGGGGCACATGTGGAATCCATCAGGGGAAGACTGAACTCCCTTCAGCATGTCCCTTTGCTGACTTCAAAAAGGAGGATGAAACCAGGCTTCATTTTAATGTTTCAGTTTATTGTGTTGGCAAGATTCAGTTTGAATAGAGACAGACCAGAGGTGGTTTTTTATTTGGACTGTGTAGAAGATAAATCAGGTGTGATCCTTGCATTATGGCTCTGTGATGCTCACAAAGAACAGTGATGGATAGTTGTCTTTGTCACTTCTTCTCTGCCAAGAATAAGAAAAATAAGGCCTCCCTTTTGAAATCCAAACAACTCCCAGTCTATGCATTAAGTGGAAGGCAAGGCTAGGAAGGAAGTTACCTCGAGGGGTTCCCTCCAGATCTGACACACCAGGTAGGAGGAAATTCATTAGAGATACTTTGGTGAGTGGGTGTAGTGAGCACACAACTCCCAGGATGTGTTTTCAAAGGGTCTGTCTGAGGTTAATGCTGCACTAGATCTCCTCTGTACTAAATTAGGCTAATATTTAAACAATCTTCTTATTAATTTCTCTGATAATTCCAGTGTTTATCGTCTACCAGTGACGTGTCTAAATCTCTGTGTGTTTTATTCTTGGAGTTTCTCTGGTGCTAGGGCTGGCAATGTTCCTATGCCATCATGTGTCTCAGCATAACCTCTGTGCATGTTGTTGAATTCTGGAGATGAACATAAGGATTAAGATCTCGAGAGGTTCAACAGAATAGGTGATCCTCTGTTCCTCCTTCTCTTATTCTCAGTTCCTTTCTCAAGACATTTGTAGTGAGGTTGCCTTCTCCTGTTGAGCTCTTGGATGATGCTGCATTGTTTGGATTGCTGTCTGGTGTTCTAGGCTGTCTCACGTTGTTGTCCCTTCAGCATTTCCCATCTCTTCAGGACCTGTTTGCTTCTCCATCTGCTTTCCCCACCAGGTTCCACAGGTTTCCACAAAGCAGCTGCACTGCTCCAGCATCTGAGAGTGTTTAAATGGAGCTGCACTTAACAGTGATGCTGCCAGCACTCATTTTGATTCCTGCATCCAGGGACATTTTGTTATTTTCATGATGTTCTCATCGTGACTTAAATCTGAAATAAGCAGTTGTAGGGCAGGAGGGGATGCCTTGCTCCACTGCACTACTTGGGGTAGAAGATAATGCCTTCAAAGTGCAAGTGTGCAGGACTATCATATTTTATTCTCTTAAGGTACTATGTTGGTTTCCAAAGTAAGGTAATTTCTCTGGGCTTCTAATTTTTTTTTATTAACAGCTTTAAATAGAAGTCATTAGACACTGTTGTTCAAACTTAATTAACTGTTCTCCTTACTGAATTACAGCACAGCTAAGAGTGACGGCACTGTAGGACAGAGAAACATCTTACTAGATTTAAAAAAAAATACAAAACTAGATTTAACACTTAATTAGAACACAGGACCTTTGGCAGCCCAGGTATCAGGTTGCCTTCTGGGAGATCGAGGGGAGAGATGTTTCACTTCCCAGATTGCTGCAGTTAAGCCTGGTGTTCTTCAGGCATCACTGGAGCACACACCCTTGCTTTGTTCACGGGGGGTTCCTGTCCCCCCAGCAAAGGCAGAATGTAACTGCAACATGTGCAGTTTCTTTCATGTTCAATCTCACAGGTGCCTGTAGCAGTAGTGAAGAAGAGACAGTGGTCAGGGTTCCAGCCTGTGCTGACAGCCCAGTGCAGGCTGTGGTTGCCAGTACAAGTTACCATCACCCTGAACCATCCCCAGCAGCGAGGGAAGGCAGCACAGGATCCTGCTCACAGCCTTGGAGGGAGAGCTCTTTGCTGTGCCTGAGCAGAGGGTCCCAGCTGTGTCTGCACAAGGAGGTGGTGTAAAACCATGTGTGTTTCTAACAAGAGCAGCAGGCAGTGCCCATGTTCTAGAGTGTAGTTATGTTGAAGGGAAACAGTTAAATACAATTTAAACAGAGTGCAATAGAGTTGGAAGGGACCTTACAGACCATCCAGTTCCACTCCCCTGCCATGGGCAGGAACACCTTCCACCAGGCCAGGTTCTTCCAAGCCTCATCCAACCTATCCTTGGACACTTACAGGGCTGGGGCAGCCACAGCTGCTCTGGGCAGCCTGTGCCAGTGCCCCACCATTCTCACAGGAAAGAATTTCATCCTTGTATCTAATCTCTAGATAGAAGAGAAAATAGCATGATCAGAAAATGGATTTAGAAGTTGTTGACCTGCACAGTTACCTAGAATTGGTTTTTAGGCCAAGTGAAGTTGCCTGGAAGCCTTTGCAGGATTAAATCAGGCATATACTGTATTTGACTTTTGATATTTAGAACAAAACTTCTGGAAGCAGCTAAACCTTCCCATCACATCCGAAAGGCTGGTGATGTTTTGGCACTTCATGCCTTGTAGCACCTTGTGAGGCCTCACTGAAGTGTGGAGGAGCAGCCTGGGGAGACTGTATGACCAGGTCCCATTGGGAAAAGTGCTTTTCTTTTAAAAGTGCTTGCAGAAATGTCTGATGTGTCTCTATCCTGCTGAGAGGCTGGAGGAAATACAGCAGGGTGAACATCTCTGCAAAAAACAGGATTGAGTCGTATTAATGTCAGCTGTTGGCAGTGCCAGCAACACTCGCTTTTGCCATGCACTGGATCCATCTCTCCTTCCTCCTGTGCCTTTGTCTGACCGTCACAAAACAATTTGGTTTCTTTAGCTTGGTTTTGGAGCTACAGCAAGAGCTTACTACAGCTCTTTGGAGTAATTTTCACCTCCATTCCAGCCAGCTAGATTAGACGGCAGATAATGCTAGGAGTGAATAAGAGCTCCAGCTCCAAGGGAGCTCCAAGGGAGCTGGAACATAATTACAGTAGATGAAGGGTACTCTCCGCAGCTCCTCCAAGAGTGCTGAGATTAGACTGTAATCATTGTTTGTAAGCAGACAGGAATGAGGGGTAATCAGCCAGCCAGCCCTTGCGTGTTATTCCAGGAATTAATATTAGCTTCCTGAAGTAGCTCATCAATTCACACTTATATGAAACCACAGAAATCAACAGGTCTCGTCTTCCCACCATGGGAGCTGCCGAGCAGGCTGTGCCCTGTGAGGCTGAGGTTTGGGGTTCTGTGGGTCAGGCAGGGTGGGCAGAGGGGCTGACATGGCTGTGCAAGAGGGAATTGGTGTTCCTGGGAAGGACTGCAGCTCTCAGCTCCACGGGGACAGGGACTACAAAGAGATTGGGTAATGCAGGACCGGGAGAGCTCGGGAGCTGCTGCCCGTGGAGAGGCAGCCAAGGTTCACTGTGTTGAGGAGGGGAAGGCACAGCTTTTTTCTTCAGTAATCCCCTTTAGCCTGCAGAGCTGTGGTAGGAGGGAGGGAGGGACAGCACTGGGAAGGAGTGGGGAAGTTTGGGTTTGAAGAAAATCTTTGCCAGTGTGCTTGGTGCTGCTGGAGTCTGGCCCTCATTATGAAGGCTGCGGGTCCCAGTGAGCACAGTGAGAACATCATGTACAGACACAAAGTTAACACTAGGCAGCAAAAGTCTTGACATCCCTCTGATGTGAAATGAGAAGAGAAGGAAAAAAAGAGCTTGCAAATCCAGGCAGAAATTATTGGGAGAGTGAGTCCACAGACCACGGAGGGTCATTTGAGTTTCAAAAAACACACATACTGCTTTCACCAGAGCTTGCTACTGCAAGCCAGGTGGTAGGACCATTTCAGTGTGAGTGTTAGCCTGCCCAGCTTCCCTCCCTTCAGCAGTGCTCACTGCCAAGCTCTTTGCTTCCATCAGTTTTGGAATAAATCACCAACCAGCCAAATGATTATCTCTTGCAGTGCTTTACATACATTAGTTATGTGCTTGGGCTTTTTAATGATGCTGCTGCTCTGACAGCTCACTAAATATGACACAGCTTTATGGGTGGCATTGCTAATACTTTAGCAGCCAAAGGTTAGCTGCTACTATTAACCATATTAGTACTGGCTCTTGTAGGAAAAATAAGTGGAGATAGGTGTTTTCTCCAGAAAGCCTAAAAGCCAAACCTGAAGGAGTATCAAAGGAAGGAGCAGCCCATGAGTAAATGAGCTGGTGGTGGCTGGCACAATGTCATGAGTTTACACTTGTGGCTGTTGGTTCATTGGGTTTGTTAATTGGGATAGAGGTAGGTCGAAGGGCACAGCAGGAACCTGGCAGCCAGTGAGGGGAAGAGGGACAGAGCCAGAGCGTCACCTGCCTGTCCTGATCCACTGCCAGAGTTCTGCAGATCTCTCTGCAGGAGGACGTCTGGAAAAATTTTGCAAGAAGAATGTGGTCATGTCTGCATGGAATGCTCCCAAAAGTCTCTTCCAGGCTCTTTTTTAGCATGGAAAAAAGAATGGGAGGGCAATTGGGTGAAACTGTCTGGGCTTCAAAGCTGCAAACTTTCCTCAGCAGAGCAAGGTGTGTGCGTGGCTGCTGAGGAGCACCTGCGTTAGGGAAGGGCCATGCAATGGAAAACTGTGATGGTGAAGAGAAATGAGTGAGTTGGACACCTGGAAGGGCTGGTGAGGAGACAGAGGAGCCTCTGGAAGAGAATCTTGAAGTTATTGGGTAAAATGAGCTATGCTGAGGATGAGCAGCCATGAATTCACGTGGCGTGGGCATAATTATTGTAACCCAGATCAGAGAGGAGGAGCTGTCTAAACTCATTTCTTTTTGCTGCATTTCTCATTTAGATATGTTTTTTATCTAATAGATCTTTGCATAGCCGAGCTGGGGAATGAGAAAGGCCCTGTTTGCTGTGGTGGAGCAGCGAGCAGAGCAGAGAGGTGGGGTTTGCTGATGAATATCTGCTTCTAGACACCAATTGTTTTTCTTGCTCCTGCTGCTGCTTTGCTGAGGGACTGGGGCACAGATCTCATTTTAGAAATCTCACAGTGTGACTGTGTTTCTCAGAAAGGACAGTAGGGAGAATAAATCTGTGGCATGGAGGGGATGATGTCTGTGGGTGATAGTCTGGTTGTGCTTTTGTCCTGTGCTCGTCACCAGCCCCGTCACACTG
Organism: Sturnus vulgaris; assembly: GCF_052056855.1. Taxonomy (NCBI): domain Eukaryota; kingdom Metazoa; phylum Chordata; class Aves; order Passeriformes; family Sturnidae; genus Sturnus; species Sturnus vulgaris. The sequence continues at coordinate 4,856,045 of NC_142258.1, forward strand.
AGATGTTCTGCCTTGGCTACCTGGAGATCAGTGTCAGTGCCTCCTCTGATGGACTATTAATACTTCCCAAAGCCCTAGAAGCCTATCTAATAAAAGCCATGAGTGCCTTGGTGCCTTGCTGCATGACTAGAAGATTTATTGCTACAAGCAGCAGAAAAGCATCTGGGGAGGCAGAGGGGTTGGTTGCTTAAAGAAATTTTAATATCACAGGTCCCTACATTCCAGTTCATCTTTACCAAAGGAGTTATCAAGTTAGAAGGTCCAGTGGGAACAGAGAGAACATGTTATCAATGCTGTCATAGTGAAGGCTGTGCCAGCACTTCATGGAAACCTTCTGTTTTCAAATGGCTATTAATAGTTGGATAAATGCACATAAATAGATCCTACCTGGGGGTAAATACTTGACTTTGAAGTGAGCAGACGGCTGCTTCTCACTTTTAACCTACATAAAATGAGGGACAGCAGTGTTGCCAAATATGAGTGTAGAAAATTGTAAATGTAATGTAAAAAATAACAATATGTTTTGAGATAATTTTATTTGCCATCTGGTTTTGAGCTGTCAGTTATACTTGCATCATGTTTTCTCTGCAACTGTGAAGTTTCTTTATTTTGAAACAAAAACAAAGATTGCCATCTAGTACCTTGACTTCAGGATATCAAAATTGGAGAAAGTTCTTAATGAAATCAAGTCTTGCAAAGCTTTTCAGAAAGGAAAGAATGCTGGCAGTGGTAGGGCATTTAGGGAAGTTTATTAATCTCTTTTAGTTTTGTGTAAAAGCAGATTAACCAAACAGACATAATGAATGCATCAGACATCTCCATGCATTCACAATGAATGTTTGCAGGTAGGCATTTGGAAATTAGAAAGCATTAAGTTAAAACACGTATTTTCCCTCTGTGGTTATACCCTAAAGAATTCACTTTCCACACCCTTATAGGCATTTGCTACACTCTTACAGCCACAGTAGCCTAAATAATCTGTGTGTTTGTGATTAAAGCTGTTTTAATATTTATATTCCTTGGAGTTTTAATATTTGATATTCTTGTCTCTGTATTGTTTTTATGGAAAAAAATAAAAAAAAAAGGCAAACAGAAGCTGATATGTACAAGACTGCTGCCATTATGAACTGGCATAAAGACCAAAGCTCCTTTTGTTTTTTACTTCAGCTTGAGAACATGCAGTGGAAGTAGGTTTGTGTAGGTTTTGGAGATATGAAGCAGCTGTAGGAACCATTTTAAGCTGGGATAAAATGGTTACTGGCTGTATAAAAATGTCTGGAGTGCAGGTCACATTCCCCACCTGGGAACATGGTTTAGTGATGGACTTGGCAGTGCTGGCTTAATGGTTGGGCTGAAATGATCCTGTAGGTCTTTTCCAACCAAAATGATTCTGATTCTGTGTCTGAAGTGGGGTCCCACCATAGAAGGAGGAGAGGTGTTTAGAGCTGAACCTCTTTGAAATTGTTTCCCAGATAAGACAGGAGTTATTGTTCTTGAATGTCTGCAGGGCATCGCTCTGCAGGCTGAAGGCAGATGGGAGAAAATTGTCATTTTTCATTGGGCTCAGTTATCCCGCTCCTCTGGTTTTATTTAAAGTAAACTTGGTCAAGAGGTATTTTGGGGAGAATTGAAGATCTTCAGCTGGGCTGGGCTGGCACAAGGACAGCATCCACCCCCCAGCCTTCCATGGCAAGGACCTGAGCGCACTCAGCCATGGCAGGCAGGGATTTTGGAGGGCCTTGCCAGCCGTGGGGGCTTCACTGTGTTGTGCAAGGAGGCTGCAGACCCCGGCTGTGACCGAGGTGCTGCTCTGGCAGGCTGGAGCTGTGCTGTGCCCTGCAATGGGTGTCTTTTCCCCCAGAGCCCAGCAGAGGCAGATCCCACTGCCAGCTCTGCCAGGCAGCCGAGCTGTGTGTGCAGCTCATGCCCACGCAGTGACTGCTCTGGGTTATTCATCTCCTGTAGCAGGCTCTGCTGCCTCCTCCCACCCCAAGCTAATCGCTTTGCAAAGCTTCCAAGGTACACCAACTTTGTGTGGCAGCTAACAAGCTTAGCTGATGAGTTCTGCCATCATCCTTCTCCAGAGCTAATCAGCTTACCAGTGCTCCAGAGCTAATGGGCCTGTGGGTCACAGCAGCACCGTGAACTCACACACACATTTCCCACATCCATCTTTAATTGCATGGCTGCTGCTGTAATGGAGTTTCCTCCTGCATATGCTTTGCCTTTTTTTCCAATGGTTATCACTTGTTATTTTGCAGCCAATTCTTTTTTTTCCCTCTGATGCACAGTTCATTAAAGACTATTTTCATGCTATAGTTGAGATTTCGAATATCAGCTGCTTCCCAGTCATCCCACCCAGACTGGGTGGTGGCCAAAATTTATTTACAAACGGAAAATTACACTTGGGATAGCACATCTCACGAGCACTGTGTGCTTTTTACCAGTGCATCCCTGAAAAAAAAAAAAAAAATCAGTTCCAGCAGAGAAAATAATTGAGTGATGTCAGCTCTCAAAAGTCAGGATTTCACAGAGTTGAGAGTGGAAGGGCTGAGAGCTGCTGCAGTGGAGGCTGTGCAGCCCAAGAGCGACGCTGCCAGCTTGTAGCCCCGGCATCTTCAAGTGCAGCAGCTGAGAGCTGCACCTGCGCCTGCATCCCTCCCCTAATTTGAAGTGGCTTCACAATCATTTTGCTAGAAAAGGTATTTTATCCTTTTCACTCACAACGTGAAAGCGAGTGGAGAAAAGCGACTGACAAAGAAATGCTGATGGTAATGGATAAAAAACGCCGACTCTGCATTTGGCGAGCAGCCCAACGATAAAAAGAATTTTTTTCCCCTTTTATTTTTCAGCCTTTATAATGGCAGGGGATGGGAGCAGGTAAAGCATCTGCCTGAAACTTTGTGTGAAGTTGCAGCATGTCTCTGGTTTGGCAGTGTCCCAGGCTGGGACATGATGGGAAGGGTTGGATGCTGAGGTTGAACGGTGAGCACAGTTACACATTTCCAGCTGTGCTCCATCCCCACGTGCAGCAGCACTTCGTGCTTGGCAGCAGGGACAGGACACCCACCCTGGTCCTCACCTGCCCCTAAAGCAGAGCAGGGGCAGAGCAGGCAGGACCTTTTCCAGGAGGAGTCACTCAGAAGGGTTTTGCCATCTGAGCTCCCAGCTGTGAGCGCACCGCAGAAGCTCCTCATGACTTAGGAAAATATAATTAAATGCTGCTCAGTGACTGCATTGTTAATAACATGATTAAAAGGAGGTTCCCCTTGACCATATCCCCTTCTCGAAAGCAAAATGGAAATGCCAGAAATACCATTTAGAAAGTGGGATGTTGTTGTCTGTTCTAATTTTCACTAAATTCTGTGCTTCTGCTCCCCTACAACCATGGTTGCACAGGTTAATTAACACATGTTGTATGAAAATTAAAGTCCTCACATTGTATTTTTTTCAGCTGAGTTCTCTCCTGTTCTTCTCTTCAGAATGAAGAGCAGTGCTCTTGCTTCCCTTATTATAATCTTGGTATTTTGTAGACCTCTTTTATGAGCCTTGGTTTTTGTCCCTTCATACAGTTTTCCCACAATTTCTGAGGGATTTATAAAAACTTCTTTCTTTGCCTTCCCTAGTGCTTTTCAGTACTCTCCTGGGCCTATCTTAAAGAAAGTGCACAATGTTTCAGATAAGAATAAGCCACCAATTAAAATGTTGCATTACGGTATAATCCAGACTGTTCCCTATTTTCTGTTCATTACTATCCAGTACTTTATCTATGTTTTGCTAACTCTTGAAAAAAGCACTACCAGAACAGAGGCATGGTTGTCCTCTGCCCTGAGCCATGTCAAATTATTTCTCTTCCCATAATATACTTCCACAGAGGATTTGCACATATTTTTAATAATTTTTCCTTGCTCATTTTGCTGGCATTGGGTCACAGTTTGCCAGTCCAAATTGGCAAGCTCTTTCCCAAGCCTTCATTTAAAAACTAGATTTAACAAGAGCCCAGTGTTTTGCCTTGCCCGAGAATTCTTTGGTTTTCAGGCAAATTCCACACACATAGGAAGGAGTCCTTCGTGATACCTGACAAAATTAATTGAGGAAAAAAAGAAGTTTGGGATACTTTTAGTTAATTCAGATGGAGTTTCTGTGGAACCTCAGGGAATATGTTTGAGGAAGGGAGAGACAAAGCCATCTTGCCCTTAGGACACTGTCCCAGACCATGGAACCCAGAGTGTGATGGTTTTCTCTCTTAAAAATCTGACCTAGCTTCTGCTTCCCCACAGGAATGTGCCAGCACAGGGGTGTCCCAGCTGGGGAATACTGGGAACAGCTGTTCCTCCTGCTTGCTGAGGTCTGGTAATCCAGATTTCTTCTGAGTAGAGACCAAGAAAGGGGTCCTGACCACTCTGTTGGAGGAGATACAAAGGGCTTGCTTTCCTTTTGTCCTATGCATAGTAACTGTTGTACAAAACACATCATATGTATGTAAAAACAAATAAAAATTTGTATAAAACTCCTCACTGAGAGCAGCAAAAGTTGAGCAGCTCTTCAGGAGGGTTTAGTTCAGAGGCAGGTTAGCCTGGCTGCCAAAGGGGGATGGCACACACAGCATCCATGGTGGAGTCTGTCTGTTCTGCACAGAGAGAGCGAGGAGGAAGTGGGCTGGCTCTCAGCCACAGCAACAGATTGCTCCTCTTTTGCAGACTGAAGTCATGTCTGAAATAAATACATGCACTCACTGCTGTGCATCCTGCACGGAGCAGTGGAGGAGCTGAGCAGAAATGAACGTTTTTGGCTCGAAATTTCTTACACTGTTGTGTAGAGGTGGATTTAAAGCTTTGGGGTAAATATTCTTCTGCCATTAGAGCATTGTTAGTGACTACAGCCTTTCATGTAGCTTTGGTGCTATACAACACCATCAAGTGAACGTGTTTTAATAAATCCAGTCCTTTGGTTGGGATCCTTCTGGACTTACAATGCATCCATTTCTTCGTGGTTTGTGTCTTGCCATACCTGAACATGTGTCAGATGTTCACAGGTGGTGAGAAAGAACAGAGCCCAGTTTCTGTTCTGGCTGTGTACTTTTTCTCTCTGATTCAGCCCTGAGCTCTTTGCTTAGGCTTTGACACGTCCCCCACCAAAGGTTCGATCTCCCAGGCCTGGTAGCCACCCAGTGCTGGTGAGGAGCACACCTGGAGATGTTTGCCAGGCTCCACGTGGAGGGTCCTTGGTGCTGATGTTCCTTTATCTAAAAAGCCAGCAGTGAAAGGCTGGGGCTGGTGGTGCCTTGCACAGTGTGTGAGTGTAATTAAGAAGATCAACTGTGCCAGTTTTCTGGCTCCCCTCTGCTCGTGTGAGGAACAATAGCGCTAAATGATGATTGTAATTCATTACAAATGCACCCTAATTAAATTACCCATCAGTGGCTGCAAGATTAATGATACCAACCCGAGTTAAAACATGATTAAAGTTAGGCTTGTGGCATTTTTCAGTTATTACATGGAAGTTCACAGGAGGAAGGGATGGGGCAGAGTGCAAGGTGTGATTGGATGATGCTGTGGAACACAGCTGGAGCAGCCAAAGGCTGTGGCTGATGGTGCTGCTTTGGACTTTGCTGGGGACAAACCCTCTGGAGGCTTTTCTCAGGTCTCTCAGCAAGGCTGTGGGGCTGTACCTTTGTCAGGGAATGTTGTTAATCTCTTTGCAGGACAGACGGGAGGGTCCTGTGGGGAGTCTGACACAGCAAGGAACTGAGCCTTGATCTCCCAAACTTAGGTTTAACTCTGAGTTTAGCTTGCTGAGTTGTCTTGCCTTTCTTCTGTTTTATTTTTGTATTTCTGTGTGCTGAATATCATTCAGTCTTTCTTGAAAATACCTGTAAAAGTAGCAGGGAAACACCGTGGACAACATAAGGAATAGTATCAAATACACCAGAGCATCAGCCTTTCTCCCTTTCCTTAGAGAAGCTTTACATTGCAAATGGTTCTCAACAGCAAATATTTACAAGGGGAAGACAACAACACAACTTTGCCAAAAGTGCAAAATTCAGGACGTTTTATAAGAAGAGACAAAACAAGGCACCTGATCATGCAGCATTGGGAATTTTGCTGCCTCTGTACTGCTGGAGAAGCCTCTGGAGGCGTTCCCAGGCTCGAGTGAGGGGGAGGACCAATGTGTGGGATGTGTTTAGGTGGATGAGAAGGAAAAAAAAAGATGTCTCAGCATAAGGACTGTCTCTCTGAACACCCTAGCACAGATTGGCTGTGCTTGGCATTGGTTCTGTCATTAGCTGGCAAATAAGCAAGGAGGAATCTTTTCAAAGTAATTTCATTTTCCAGTATTGTACATCCTGTCCTTAAATGCCTTTGCTGATTGGATTGATGGTGCCAGTCCAGAAATGGACATTGTTTACCAGTCGGGGCTGGACTCTTAATAGATCTTCTCGAACTCCTTGAGAAGCAGCTCTTGGATGCTCCAAGCAGAAATAAATTGAGCAGTGTGGTGGATGTGCCCTTTATATCAGTGGAATGGAACTCATTAGAACATGGTACACAAGTGCTTAGGGCTGGAGCAGCAGAAACAAGTGGAGTTCCTGGAAATGAGAATAAATGAGGGCTTGAATGAGAAAGTTACATGTGTCAGAGAGGAGGCAGCTTTGTTTTTGCATGGTGCCCTGTTGAGTTGTTCCTTTGCTGGATGCTGGGACAGCCTGGGGCTTGTTAAACACAGGAGGATGCAGGAAGAGGTGCTGGAACAGCAGAGCTAGGGGGTGGGACAGCCCATCCTCTGCCATCCCATGGACTCTCCAGCACTGCTGTGGCAGGCAGATGGCACTTACCAGCTGTGCAAGCCTAATTAATTCACATCAAAGTTACTGGAAGACATTTCTCTGGGGAATGGATGGTTACCAAGAGGTTGAAACCCTGCTTGGAGATGCTAATATTGAATGTCATCATCTCTGGTTTTGGATGACCCTGCTTCTGTTGATAAAATGAGGCATTTTCCAGGTTTTTTTGCATGTTCTCTTCAGCAGTACTGTTGCTCATAATATCGAAATGATTTCCCTTGAGGAGGATAGGGATGAATAACCTCAAAGACTTTTCCTCCATAAAATCAGATGCAAAAGCAGATCTCACTACACGAGATTTGTAAATGCAAGTTTTAGAGGCAGAGGTAAATTTTTATTTTTAATGTAAGGGGGGGTGAGACCCTGGCACAGGTTGCCCAGAGAAGCTGTGGCTGCCCCATCCCTGAAAGTGCCCAAGGCCAGGTTGTTCCCTGCCCATGGCAGGGGGATTGAAACGAAATGGTCTTTAAGATCCTGTACCATGGCATCACTGGATCCTAGAGGGAGCAGACTGGGGATTGCTGCTCTCCAGATTTCCAGATCTTGCACACATGAGTGCAGGGATGGCAGCCAGGTGTTGGCTGTTGGAGCAGTGGGTGCCTCTGTCACACACCTAACGTGGTCTATGAGTTCTGGGAAGGTGGAAGCATCACCTGCAGCTCTTGGCATCCTGGTCACATCTCATCTTCTGTTGGATGGTTCAGAGCTGCTTCCACAGCCCATCAGCATGTGAATAAATACCTGTCAAAGGAGAGCTGCCAGCTGGCTCAGCCATCAGAGGGGCCTCCCCCACAAATTTTGGGCAATGCAGCAGATTTAGCAGCTAATATCAGAGTTTTGTGGCCTACTTCTTCCTCTCTGGAGGGTTTTCTGACCTGGCTATGTAGCCTTGAAGCTACATATTGCTCTGCTTGTTATTGCCTTACAAAGCTAAGTGGGTTTTTTCTCTTTTCTTTTTTCTCCCCCAAGTGTTTGGACTTGTTTTCATTTAGGACACAACCCTTTTTGTCTTTCTGGTTTTGCCTTTCCCAACCATCTCCTACAGACAAGGTTGTTGGGATTCAGAGAAATAGCTGACTCACATAGGCAGATGTTGAGATTTTCCTTTGTAATTGAGGCTGTGAAAGGGGAATTTTCCTGTAGGCATTGCAGAGGGAGAGCTCTGCTGGCTCTGACAGGTGCCAGGGGAGTGGTGGGGGGAAGGAGACGTCCTTTAACTGGAGAGATGGGGTGAAACTGGGGAGTTTCAATGGTGCTATAGATCAGTGGTTTAGATCCACTTGGTGCAGATAGAGATGAGAAGTCAGTACATGCTGCCCTCTAGAGCAGTGACCTATGTGAAGTGAGTTTGGGTTTAGTCCAGTTCTCTGCAGATAAGCTGTTTGCAGAAAGCAATCAACGTGTCTGGCATGGACAGCACCCCAACCAGCCCCCTCAGCACAGGACAAGGATGCAAAGGTGTCCTGGAGGCCAAGATGCCATTACACAAAGTCTGTCTTAGGGCTTTTGCTGTAATCTGCTACCTTGGTGCATCTTGTAATCACCTTCTCCATGATGGATGTCCACCTTATCAGCTCCCAAGCTTCTGGCTGGTGCTTTGCTGCACCCACAAATTAGAAGGGACAAAAGCTGGAGGGTTTTGAGTCCTTGGTGTCATGCTGAGCTTGCCTTTGTGGTGAAAGGAAGTGCATGTTAACAGGGATTGTGTCTCTGGAGGTCATGTCCCCTTACTGCCCCAGGGCTGCCTCGTTGTACCAGAATAGCTCTGGGCACAGCTCAGACCTTTTTCAAGGGCAGAAGAAGCTGAGGCAGGGCAGAACTCCATCACCTGGAGCTCTCTCCTTGACCTCTGCTCGGCCAGGCTCCACACCCTCAGGAAGGGGTTACTGCTTCTGTCAAACACTGCAGCCATGAGAGCAGGAGAAGCCTGGTGGCCTCCAAGAGCTGAAAAATGCCTTGAGAGAATCAAGTCTGCAGCGTGGAGATGTTTCTTTTAGAAGAGATAGCTCTCTGATTCAAAAGATGGATATGCCAGGCTGATCAGTGATCTGAGGCAGCAGCAGCACAGGGCACTGCCTGGCTGTTTCCAGAGTCACATCCCTCCAGGACAGAGCCAAAGAGCAGAGCTGGAGGAGCTGAAGGGGGGGTGAGTGTGTGGATGCTTCTCCCTCCCCAGTGCCCGTGCCTGTAGTGCTGCCAGCTCATGGGCAGTGTCCTGGTTCTGTAGCCTGTGATCAGTGGTCAGCAGATGGGCCCCGAGTTCAGCCTGATCAGTTCTGTTCAATCAGCAAGGCCAAGGCAAAGTTGCTCCCTGTCTCATCCCATATGGTGGCTCCTGCTGTCACTGTTCTTGTGGGAAAAGCTCTGAGCAGCCTCCTGGTCTCGAGTCCAGCCCCTGTTTTCCCCTCACCAAATAGGAGAGAGCACTGGAAACACCAGTGCTTGTGTCAAGCATGGCTGCACCCGAGTGCTGATGTTTGCCTCACAGTGCTGCTGATAGCTGGGAGCTGGCACTGCTGCATCCCACTGCATGCTCCCCTGTCACTGAGCAGGGACAGGCTCCCAGTGGGAACTGCTCCAACACCCTGCAGATGTCCAGAGCCCGTGCCCTGCCTCAGATCTGTGAGCATAAAGGTGAAACAGATTGAGGAAGATTAATTCTGAACAGATTCCTACGCTGTCGTTCAGTGGCTGAGGAAAGAATGGAGAGACTAAACTGAGGGAATTTGGGTGCCTCCAACTTACTCTTGACTTACTCTGACTCTCAAACTGTCACTTGGAATTAATCCTTTCAATGGATTCCTAAAATTTTTTCAACCACAGCAACAAGCTGAGGAGCTTGCTTTGTAAAATTGTAGGTGTAGGGTGCCAACAACACAACTTACTCCCAGGGAAGTTCAGAAAAGTGCTTGGAGTTGGTCTGTCCCTTCCTTTGGACCTATGGGGAGAGAGAATGCAGAATTGAAGGGCTCTAGACTCAGGACTTGTGTAATGACAGGCTGTGGTCCAAACGGGTAATGCACACAAAGCTTCTAGACATCATCCTTTGAATATCTTTTATCCTGAGAATGTCCTA